>NC_034187.2:3344301-3644301 GCF_002021735.2 Oncorhynchus kisutch
GCTCCTTTGTGGTTCTGATCTGATCTGATAGTGGTAGTGGGCTGTGGTAGATGTCCAGTCTCCTTTATGGCTCTAATCTGATAGTGGTAGATGTCTAGTCTCCTTTACAGCTCTAATCTGATAGTGTTGTTGGGTGCGTAGATGTCTAGCCTCCTTTATGGCTCGAATCTGATAGTGGTATATGTCTAGTCTCCTTTATGGTTCTAATCTGATAATGGTAGTGGGGTGGTAAATGTCTAGTCTCCTTTATGGCTCTAATCTGATAGTGGTAGATGTCTAGTCTCCTTTATGGCTCTGATCTGATAGTGGTAGTGGGGGTGGTAGAAGACTCCTTTATGGTTCTAATCTGATAGTGGTAGATGTCCCCTTTATGGCTCTAATCTGATAGTGGTAGATTACTCCTTTATGGCTCTAATCTGATAGTGGTAGATGTCTAGTCTCCTTTATGGCTCTAATCTGATAGTGATATATGTCTAGTCTCCTTTATGGCTCTAATCTGATAGTGGTAGTGTGGTGGTAGATGTCTCCTTTATGGCTCTAATCTGATAGTGGGGGTGGTAGATGTCTAGTCTCCCTTATGGCTGTAATCTGATAGTGGTAGTTGGGTGGTAGATGTCTAGGCTCCTTTATGTCTCTAATCTGATAGTGGTAGTGTGGTGGTAGATGTCTCCTTTATGGTTCTAATATGATAGTGGTAGTGGGGTGTTAGATGTCTAGGCTCCTTTATGTCTCTAATCCGATAGTGGTAGTGAGGTTGTAGATGTCTAGGCTCCTTTATGGCTCTAATCTGATAGTGGTAGTGGGGTGGTAGAAGACTCCTTTATGGCTCTAATCTGATAGTGTTAGATGTCTAGTCTCCTTTATGGTTCTAATATGATAGTGGTAGTGGGGTGGTAGAAGACTCCTTTATGTCTCTAATCTGATAGTGGTAGATGTCCCCTTTATGGCTCTAATCTGATAGTGGTAGTGGCGTGGTAGATGTCTAGGCACCTTGATGTCTCTAATCTGATAGTGGTAGTGTGGTGGTAGATGTCTCCTTTATGGTTCTAATATGATAGTGGTAGCGGGGTGGTAGAAGACTCCTTTATGGCTCTAATCGTATAGTGGTACATTCCCCTTTATGGTTCTAATCTGATAGTGGTAGATGTCCCCTTTATGGCTCTAATCTGATAGTGGTAGATTACTCCTTTATGGCTCTAATCTGATAGTGGTAGATGTCTAGTCTCCTTTATGGCTCTAATCTGATAGTGATATATGTCTAGTCTCCTTTATGGCTCTAATCTGATAGTGGTAGTGTGGTGGTAGATGTCTCCTTTATGGCTCTAATCTGATAGTGGTAGTGGGGTGGTAGATGTCTAGTCTCCCTTATGGCTGTAATCTGATAGTGATAGTGGGGTGGTAGAAGACTCCTTTATGTCTTTAATCTGATAGTAGTAGTGGGGAGGTAGATGTCTAGTCTCGTTTATGGCTCTAATGTGATAGTGGTAGTGGGGTGGTAGATGTCTAGTCTCGTTTGTCTCTAATCTGATAGTGGTAGTGGGGTTGTAGATGTCTAACCTCCTTTATGGCTCTAATCTGATAGTGGTAGTGGGGTGGTAGAAGACTCCTTTATGTCTCTAATCTGATAGTGGTAGATGTCCCCTTTATGTCTCTAATCTGATAGTGGTAGATGTCTAGTATCCTCTATGGCCGATAGTGGTAGTGTGGTGGTAGATGCCTCCTTTATGGCTCTAATCTGATAGTGGTAGTGGGGTGGTAGAATACTCCTTTATGGCTCTAATCTGATAGTGGTAGATGTCGCCTTTATGGCTCTAATCTGATAGTGGTAGATGTCCCTTTTATGGCTCTAATCTGATAGTGGTAGTGGGGTGGTAGATGTCGAGGCTCTTTTATGTCTCTAATCTGATAGTGGTAGTGGGGTGGTAGATGTCTAGGCTCCTTTATGTCTCTAATCGGATAGTGGTAGTGGGGTGGTAGATGTCTCCTTTATGGCTCTAATCTGATAGTGGTAGATGTCTAGTCTCCTTTATGGCTGATAGTGGTAGTGTGGTGGTAGATGCCTCCTTTATGTCTCTAATATGATAGTGGTAGTGGGGTGTTAGATGTCTAGGCTCCTTTATGTCTCTAATCGGATAGTGGTAGTGGGGTGGTAGATGTCTAGTCTCCTTTATGGCTCTAATCTGATAGTGGTAGTGGGATGGTAGATGTCCCCTTTATGGCTCTAATCTGATAGTGGTAGTGGCGTGGTAGATGTCTAGGCACCTTGATGTCTCTAATCTGATAGTGGTAGTGTGGTGGTAGATGTCTCCTTTATGGTTCTAATATGATAGTGGTAGCGGGGTGGTAGAAGACTCCTTTATGGCTCTAATCGTATAGTGGTACATTCCCCTTTATGGTTCTAATCTGATAGTGGTAGTGGGGTGGTAGATGTCTAGTCTCCTTTATGGTTCTAATCTGATAGTGGTAGTGGGGTGGTAGATGTCTAGTCTCCTTTATGTCTCTAATCTGATAGTGGTAGATGTCTAGGCTCCTTTATGGCTCTAATCTGATAGTGGTAGTGGGGTGGTAGATGTCTCCTTTATGGCTCTAATCTGATAGTAGTAGTGTGGTGGTAGATGTCTCCTTTATGGTTCTAATATGATAGTGGTAGTGGGGTGGTAGATGTCTAGGCTCCTTTATGTCTCTAATCTGATAGTGGTAGTGAGGTTGTAGATGTCTAGACTCCTTTATGGCTCTAATCTGATAGTGGTAGATGTCTAGTCTCCTTTGTGGCTCTAATATGATAGTGGTAGTGGGGTGGTGGAAGACTCCTTTATGGCTCTAATCTGATAGTGGTAGATGTCCCCTTTATGGCTCTAATCTGATAGTGGTAGTGGGTGGTAGATGTCTAGTCTCCTTTATGGCTCTAATCTGATAGTGGTAGATGTCTAGTCTCCTTTATGGTTCTAATATGATAGTGGTAGCGGGGTGGTAGAAGACTCCTTTATGGCTCTAATCGTATGGTGGTACATTCCCCTTTATGGTTCTAATATGATAGTGGTAGTGGGGTGGTAGATGTCTAGGCTCCTTTATGTCTCTAATCTGATAGTGGTAGTGAGGTTGTAGATGTCTAGACTCCTTTATGGCTCTAATCTGATAGTGGTAGATGTCTAGTCTCCTTTATGGCTCTAATATGATAGTGGTAGTGGGGTGGTGGAAGACTCCTTTATGGCTCTAATCTGATAGTGGTAGATGTCCCCTTTATGGCTCTAATCTGATAGTGGTAGTGGGTGGTAGATGTCTAGGCTCCTTTATGGCTCTAATCTGATAGTGGTAGATGTCTAGTCTCCTTTATGGCTCTAATATGATAGTGGTAGTGGGGTGGTAGAAGACTCCTTTATGTCTCTAATCTGATAGTGGTAGATGTCCCCTTTATGGCTCTAATCTGATAGTGGTAGTGGCGTGGTAGATGTCTAGGCACCTTGATGTCTCTAATCTGATAGTGGTAGTGTGGTGGTAGATGTCTCATTTATGGTTCTAATATGATAGTGGTAGCGGGGTGGTAGAAGACTCCTTTATGGCTCTAATCGTATAGTGGTACATTCCCCTTTATGGTTCTAATCTGATAGTGGTAGTGGGGTGGTAGATGTCTAGTCTCCTTTATGTCTCTAATCTGATAGTGGTAGATGTCTAGTCTCCTTCATGGTTCTAATCTGATAGTGGTAGTGGGGTGGTAGATGTCTAGTCTCCTTTATGTCTCTAATCTGATAGTGGTAGATGTCTAGGCTCCTTTATGGCTCTAATCTGATAGTGGTAGTGGGGTGGTAGATGTCTCCTTTATGGCTCTAATCTGATAGTGGTAGTGTGGTGGTAGATGTCTCCTTTATGGTTCTAATATGATAGTGGTAGTGGGGTGGTAGATGTCTAGGCTCCTTTATGTCTCTAATCTGATAGTGGTAGTGAGGTTGTAGATGTCTAGGCTCCTTTATGGCTCTAATCTGATAGTGGTAGATGTCTAGTCTCCTTTATGGCTCTAATATGATAGTGGTAGTGGGGTGGTGGAAGACTCCTTTATGGCTCTAATCTGATAGTGGTAGATGTCCCCTTTATGGCTCTAATCTGATAGTGGTAGTGGGTGGTAGATGTCTAGGCTCCTTTATGTCTCTAATCTGATAGTGGTAGATGTCTAGTCTCATTTATGGCTCTCATCTGATAGTTGTATTGGGGTGGTAGATGTCTAGTCTCCTTTATGGCTCTAATCTGATAGTGGTAGATGTCAAGTCTCCTTTATGTCTCTAATCTGATAGTGGTAGATGTCTCCTTTATGTCTCTAATCTGATATTGGTAGTGGGTTTATAGATGTCTAGCCTCCTTTATGGCTCTAATCTGATAGTGGTAGATGTCTAGTTTCCTTTATGATTCTAATCTGATAGTGGGAGTTTGTTGGTAGATGTCTAGTCTCCTTTATGGCTCTACTCTGATAGTGTTAGATGTCTAGACTCCTTTATGGTTCTAATATGATAGTGGTAGTAGGGTGGTAGAAGACTCCTTTATGGCTCTAATCTGATAGTGGTAGATGTCCCCTTTATGGCTCTAATCTGATAGTGGTAGTGGGGTGGTAGATGTCTAGGCTCCTTTATGTCTCTAATCTGATCGTGGTAGTGGGGTGGTAGATGTCTCCTTTGTGGCTCTAATCTGATAGTGGTAGTGTGGTGGTAGATGTCTCCTTTATGGCTCTAATCTGATAGTGGTAGTGCGGTGGTAGATGTCTAGTCTCCCTTTTGGCTGTAATCTGATAGTGATAGTGGGGTGGTAGATGTCTAGCCTCCTTTATGGCTCTAATCTGATAGTGGTAGATGTCTAGGCTCCTTTGTGGTTCTGATCTGATCTGATAGTGGTAGTGGGGTGGTAGATGTCCAGTCTCCTTTATGGCTCTAATCTGATAGTGGTAGATGTCTAGTCTCCTTTACAGCTCTAATCTGATAGTGGTTGTTGGGTGGTAGATGTCTAGCCTCCTTTATGGCTCGAATCTGATAGTGGTAGATGTCTAGTCTCCTTTATGGTTCTAATCTGATAATGGTAGTGGGGTGGTAAATGTCTAGGCTCCTTTATGTCTCTAATCTGATCGTGGTAGTGGGGTGGTAGATGTCTCCTTTGTGGCTCTAATCTGATAGTGGTAGTGTGGTGGTAGATGTCTCCTTTATGGCTCTAATCTGATAGTGGTAGTGCGGTGGTAGATGTCTAGTCTCCCTTTTGGCTGTAATCTGATAGTGATAGTGGGGTGGTAGATGTCTAGCCTCCTTTATGGCTCTAATCTGATAGTGGTAGATGTCTAGGCTCCTTTGTGGTTCTGATCTGATCTGATAGTGGTAGTGGGGTGGTAGATGTCCAGTCTCCTTTATGGCTCTAATCTGATAGTGGTAGATGTCTAGTCTCCTTTACAGCTCTAATCTGATAGTGGTTGTTGGGTGGTAGATGTCTAGCCTCCTTTATGGCTCGAATCTGATAGTGGTAGATGTCTAGTCTCCTTTATGGTTCTAATCTGATAATGGTAGTGGGGTGGTAAATGTCTAGTCTCCTTTATGGCTCTAATCTGATAGTGGTTGTTGGGTGGTAGATGTCTAGCCTCCTTTATGGCTCGAATCTGATAGTGGTAGATGTCTAGTCTCCTTTATGGTTCTAATCTGATAATGGTAGTGGGGTGGTAGATGTCTAGGCTCCTTTATGTCTCTAATCTGATCGTGGTAGTGGGGTGGTAGATGTCTCCTTTGTGGCTCTAATCTGATAGTGGTAGTGTGGTGGTAGATGTCTCCTTTATGGCTCTAATCTGATAGTGGTAGTGCGGTGGTAGATGTCTAGTCTCCCTTTTGGCTGTAATCTGATAGTGATAGTGGGGTGGTAGATGTCTAGCCTCCTTTATGGCTCTAATCTGATAGTGGTAGATGTCTAGGCTCCTTTGTGGTTCTGATCTGATCTGATAGTGGTAGTGGGGTGGTAGATGTCCAGTCTCCTTTATGGCTCTAATCTGATAGTGGTAGATGTCTAGTCTCCTTTACAGCTCTAATCTGATAGTGGTTGTTGGGTGGTAGATGTCTAGCCTCCTTTATGGCTCGAATCTGATAGTGGTATATGTCTAGTCTCCTTTATGGTTCTAATCTGATAATGGTAGTGGGGTGGTAAATGTCTAGTCTCCTTTATGGCTCTAATCTGATAGTGGTAGATGTCTAGTCTCCTTTATGGCTCTGATCTGATAGTGGTAGTGGGGTGGTAGAAGACTCCTTTATGGTTCTAATCTGATAGTGGTAGATGTCCCCTTTATGGCTCTAATCTGATAGTGGTAGATTACTCCTTTATGGCTCTAATCTGATAGTGGTAGATGTCTAGTCTCCTTTATGGCTCTAATCTGATAGTGATATATGTCTAGTCTCCTTTATGGCTCTAATCTGATAGTGGTAGTGTGGTGGTAGATGTCTCCTTTATGGCTCTAATCTGATAGTGGGGTGGTAGATGTCTAGTCTCCCTTATGGCTGTAATCTGATAGTGATAGTGGGGTGGTAGAAGACTCCTTTATGTCTTTAATCTGATAGTAGTAGTGGGGAGGTAGATGTCTAGTCTCGTTTATGGCTCTAATGTGATAGTGGTCGTGGGGTGGTAGATGTCTAACCTCCTTTATGGCTCTAATCTGATAGTGGTAGTGGGGTGGTAGAAGACTCCTTTATGTCTCTAATCTGATAGTGGTAGATGTCCCCTTTATGTCTCTAATCTGATAGTGGTAGATGTCTAGTATCCTTTATGGCTGATAGTGGTAGTGTGGTGGTAGATGCCTCCTTTATGGCTCTAATCTGATAGTGGTAGTGGGGTGGTAGAATACTCCTTTATGGCTCTAATCTGATAGTGGTAGATGTCGCCTTTATGGCTCTAATCTGATAGTGGTAGATGTCGCCTTTATGGCTCTAATCTGATAGTGGTAGATGTCCCTTTTATGGCTCTAATCTGATAGTGGTAGTGGGGTGGTAGATGTCGAGGCTCTTTTATGTCTCTAATCTGATAGTGGTAGTGGGGTGGTAGATGTCTAGGCTCCTTTATGTCTCTAATCGGATAGTGGTAGTGGGGTGGTAGATGTCTCCTTTATGGCTCTAATCTGATAGTGGTAGATGTCTAGTCTCCTTTATGGCTGATAGTGGTAGTGTGGTGGTAGATGCCTCCTTTATGTCTCTAATATGATAGTGGTAGTGGGGTGGTACAAGACTCCTTTATGGCTCTAATCTGATAGTGGTAGTGGGGTGGTAGATGTCTAGGCTCCTTTATGTCTCTAATCGGATAGTGGTAGTGGGGTGGTAGATGTCTCCTTTATGACTCTAATCTGATAGTGGTAGATGTCCCCTTTATGGCTCTAATCTGATAGTGGTAGTGGGGTGGTATAGATGTCTAGGCTCCTTTATGTCTCTAATCTGATAGTGGTAGTGGGGTTGTAGATGTCTAGCCTCCTTTATGGCTCTAATCGCATAGTGGTAGATGTCTAGTCTCCTTTATGGCTCTAATTTGATAGTGTTAGTGGGGTGGTAGATGTCTCCTTTTTGGCTCTAATCTGATAGTGGTAGATGTCCCCTTTATGGCTCTAATCTGATAGTGGTAGTGGGGTGGTAGATGTCTAGGCTCCTTTATGTCTCTAATCTGATCATGGTAGTTGGGTGGTAGATGTCTCCTTTGTGGCTCTAATCTGATAGTGGTAGTGTGGTGGTAGATGTCTCCTTTATGGCTCTAATCTGATAGTGGTAGTGGGTGGTAGATGTCTAGGCTCCTTTATGTCTCTAATCTGATAGTGGTAGATGTCTAGTCTCATTTATGGCTCTCATCTTATAGTTGTATTGGGGTGGTAGATGTCTAGTCTCCTTTATGGCTCTAATCTGATAGTGGTAGATGTCAAGTCTCCTTTATGTCTCTAATCTGATAGTGGTAGATGTCTCCTTTATGTCTCTAATCTGATATTGGTAGTGGGTTTATAGATGTCTAGCCTCCTTTATGGCTCTAATCTGATAGTGGTAGATGTCTAGTTTCCTTTATGATTCTAATCTGATAGTGGGAGTTTGTTGGTAGATGTCTAGTCTCCTTTATGGCTCTAATCTGATAGTGTTAGATGTCTAGACTCCTTTATGGTTCTAATATGATAGTGGTAGTAGGGTGGTAGAAGACTCCTTTATGGCTCTAATCTGATAGTGGTAGATGTCCCCTTTATGGCTCTAATCTGATAGTGGTAGTGGGGTGGTAGATGTCTAGGCTCCTTTATGTCTCTAATCTGATCGTGGTAGTGGGGTGGTAGATGTCTCCTTTGTGGCTCTAATCTGATAGTGGTAGTGTGGTGGTAGATGTCTCCTTTATGGCTCTAATCTGATAGTGGTAGTGCGGTGGTAGATGTCTAGTCTCCCTTTTGGCTGTAATCTGATAGTGATAGTGGGGTGGTAGATGTCTAGCCTCCTTTATGGCTCTAATCTGATAGTGGTAGATGTCTAGGCTCCTTTGTGGTTCTGATCTGATCTGATAGTGGTAGTGGGGTGGTAGATGTCCAGTCTCCTTTATGGCTCTAATCTGATAGTGGTAGATGTCTAGTCTCCTTTACAGCTCTAATCTGATAGTGGTTGTTGGGTGGTAGATGTCTAGCCTCCTTTATGGCTCGAATCTGATAGTGGTAGATGTCTAGTCTCCTTTATGGTTCTAATCTGATAATGGTAGTGGGGTGGTAAATGTCTAGGCTCCTTTATGTCTCTAATCTGATCGTGGTAGTGGGGTGGTAGATGTCTCCTTTGTGGCTCTAATCTGATAGTGGTAGTGTGGTGGTAGATGTCTCCTTTATGGCTCTAATCTGATAGTGGTAGTGCGGTGGTAGATGTCTAGTCTCCCTTTTGGCTGTAATCTGATAGTGATAGTGGGGTGGTAGATGTCTAGCCTCCTTTATGGCTCTAATCTGATAGTGGTAGATGTCTAGGCTCCTTTGTGGTTCTGATCTGATCTGATAGTGGTAGTGGGGTGGTAGATGTCCAGTCTCCTTTATGGCTCTAATCTGATAGTGGTAGATGTCTAGTCTCCTTTACAGCTCTAATCTGATAGTGGTTGTTGGGTGGTAGATGTCTAGCCTCCTTTATGGCTCGAATCTGATAGTGGTAGATGTCTAGTCTCCTTTATGGTTCTAATCTGATAATGGTAGTGGGGTGGTAAATGTCTAGTCTCCTTTATGGCTCTAATCTGATAGTGGTTGTTGGGTGGTAGATGTCTAGCCTCCTTTATGGCTCGAATCTGATAGTGGTAGATGTCTAGTCTCCTTTATGGTTCTAATCTGATAGTGGTAGTGGGGTGGTAGATGTCTAGGCTCCTTTATGTCTCTAATCTGATCGTGGTAGTGGGGTGGTAGATGTCTCCTTTGTGGCTCTAATCTGATAGTGGTAGTGTGGTGGTAGATGTCTCCTTTATGGCTCTAATCTGATAGTGGTAGTGCGGTGGTAGATGTCTAGTCTCCCTTTTGGCTGTAATCTGATAGTGATAGTGGGGTGGTAGATGTCTAGCCTCCTTTATGGCTCTAATCTGATAGTGGTAGATGTCTAGGCTCCTTTGTGGTTCTGATCTGATCTGATAGTGGTAGTGGGGTGGTAGATGTCCAGTCTCCTTTATGGCTCTAATCTGATAGTGGTAGATGTCTAGTCTCCTTTACAGCTCTAATCTGATAGTGGTTGTTGGGTGGTAGATGTCTAGCCTCCTTTATGGCTCGAATCTGATAGTGGTAGATGTCTAGTCTCCTTTATGGTTCTAATCTGATAATGGTAGTGGGGTGGTAAATGTCTAGGCTCCTTTATGTCTCTAATCTGATCGTGGTAGTGGGGTGGTAGATGTCTCCTTTGTGGCTCTAATCTGATAGTGGTAGTGTGGTGGTAGATGTCTCCTTTATGGCTCTAATCTGATAGTGGTAGTGCGGTGGTAGATGTCTAGTCTCCCTTTTGGCTGTAATCTGATAGTGATAGTGGGGTGGTAGATGTCTAGCCTCCTTTATGGCTCTAATCTGATAGTGGTAGATGTCTAGGCTCCTTTGTGGTTCTGATCTGATCTGATAGTGGTAGTGGGGTGGTAGATGTCCAGTCTCCTTTATGGCTCTAATCTGATAGTGGTAGATGTCTAGTCTCCTTTACAGCTCTAATCTGATAGTGGTTGTTGGGTGGTAGATGTCTAGCCTCCTTTATGGCTCGAATCTGATAGTGGTAGATGTCTAGTCTCCTTTATGGTTCTAATCTGATAATGGTAGTGGGGTGGTAAATGTCTAGTCTCCTTTATGGCTCTAATCTGATAGTGGTTGTTGGGTGGTAGATGTCTAGCCTCCTTTATGGCTCGAATCTGATAGTGGTAGATGTCTAGTCTCCTTTATGGTTCTAATCTGATAATGGTAGTGGGGTGGTAGATGTCTAGGCTCCTTTATGTCTCTAATCTGATCGTGGTAGTGGGGTGGTAGATGTCTCCTTTGTGGCTCTAATCTGATAGTGGTAGTGTGGTGGTAGATGTCTCCTTTATGGCTCTAATCTGATAGTGGTAGTGCGGTGGTAGATGTCTAGTCTCCCTTTTGGCTGTAATCTGATAGTGATAGTGGGGTGGTAGATGTCTAGCCTCCTTTATGGCTCTAATCTGATAGTGGTAGATGTCTAGGCTCCTTTGTGGTTCTGATCTGATCTGATAGTGGTAGTGGGGTGGTAGATGTCCAGTCTCCTTTATGGCTCTAATCTGATAGTGGTAGATGTCTAGTCTCCTTTACAGCTCTAATCTGATAGTGGTTGTTGGGTGGTAGATGTCTAGCCTCCTTTATGGCTCGAATCTGATAGTGGTAGATGTCTAGTCTCCTTTATGGTTCTAATCTGATAATGGTAGTGGGGTGGTAAATGTCTAGTCTCCTTTATGGCTCTAATCTGATAGTGGTAGATGTCTAGTCTCCTTTATGGCTCTGATCTGATAGTGGTAGTGGGGTGGTAGAAGACTCCTTTATGGTTCTAATCTGATAGTGGTAGATGTCCCCTTTATGGCTCTAATCTGATAGTGGTAGATTACTCCTTTATGGCTCTAATCTGATAGTGGTAGATGTCTAGTCTCCTTTATGGCTCTAATCTGATAGTGATATATGTCTAGTCTCCTTTATGGCTCTAATCTGATAGTGGTAGTGTGGTGGTAGATGTCTCCTTTATGGCTCTAATCTGATAGTGGGGTGGTAGATGTCTAGTCTCCCTTATGGCTGTAATCTGATAGTGATAGTGGGGTGGTAGAAGACTCCTTTATGTCTTTAATCTGATAGTAGTAGTGGGGAGGTAGATGTCTAGTCTCGTTTATGGCTCTAATGTGATAGTGGTCGTGGGGTGGTAGATGTCTAACCTCCTTTATGGCTCTAATCTGATAGTGGTAGTGGGGTGGTAGAAGACTCCTTTATGTCTCTAATCTGATAGTGGTAGATGTCCCCTTTATGTCTCTAATCTGATAGTGGTAGATGTCTAGTATCCTTTATGGCTGATAGTGGTAGTGTGGTGGTAGATGCCTCCTTTATGGCTCTAATCTGATAGTGGTAGTGGGGTGGTAGAATACTCCTTTATGGCTCTAATCTGATAGTGGTAGATGTCGCCTTTATGGCTCTAATCTGATAGTGGTAGATGTCGCCTTTATGGCTCTAATCTGATAGTGGTAGATGTCCCTTTTATGGCTCTAATCTGATAGTGGTAGTGGGGTGGTAGATGTCGAGGCTCTTTTATGTCTCTAATCTGATAGTGGTAGTGGGGTGGTAGATGTCTAGGCTCCTTTATGTCTCTAATCGGATAGTGGTAGTGGGGTGGTAGATGTCTCCTTTATGGCTCTAATCTGATAGTGGTAGATGTCTAGTCTCCTTTATGGCTGATAGTGGTAGTGTGGTGGTAGATGCCTCCTTTATGTCTCTAATATGATAGTGGTAGTGGGGTGGTACAAGACTCCTTTATGGCTCTAATCTGATAGTGGTAGTGGGGTGGTAGATGTCTAGGCTCCTTTATGTCTCTAATCGGATAGTGGTAGTGGGGTGGTAGATGTCTCCTTTATGACTCTAATCTGATAGTGGTAGATGTCCCCTTTATGGCTCTAATCTGATAGTGGTAGTGGGGTGGTATAGATGTCTAGGCTCCTTTATGTCTCTAATCTGATAGTGGTAGTGGGGTTGTAGATGTCTAGCCTCCTTTATGGCTCTAATCGCATAGTGGTAGATGTCTAGTCTCCTTTATGGCTCTAATTTGATAGTGGTAGTGGGGTGGTAGATGTCCCCTTTATGGCTCTAATCTGATAGTGGTAGATGTCCCCTTTATGGCTCTAATCTGATAGTGGTAGTGGGGTGGTAGATGTCTAGGCTCCTTTACGTCTCTAATCTGATCATGGTAGTTGGGTGGTAGATGTCTCCTTTGTGGCTCTAATCTGATAGTGGTAGTGTGGTGGTAGATGTCTCCTTTATGGCTCTAATCTGATAGTGGTAGTGCGGTGGTAGATGTCTAGTCTCCCTTTTGGCTGTAATCTGATAGTGATAGTGGGGTGGTAGATGTCTAGCCTCCTTTATGGCTCTAATCTGATAGTGGTAGATGTCTAGGCTCCTTTGTGGTTCTGATCTGATAGTGGTAGCGTGGTGGTAGATGTCTCCTTTATGGCTCTAATATGATAGTGGTAGTGGGGTGGTAGAAGACTCCTTTATGGTTCTAATCTGATAGTGGTAGATGTCTAGTCTCCTTTATGGCTCTGATCTGATAGTGGTAGATTACTCCTGTATGGCTCTAATCTGATAGTGGTAGATGTCTAGTCTCCTTTATGGCTCTAATCTGATAGTGATATATGTCTAGTCTCCTTTATGGCTCTAATCTGATAGTGGTAGTGTGGTGGTAGATGTCTCCTTTATGGCTCTAATCTGATAGTGGTAGTGGGGTGGTAGATGTCTAGTCTCCCTTATGGCTGTAATCTGATAGTGATAGTGGGATGGTATAAGACTCCTTTATGTCTTTAATCTGATAGTAGTAGTGGGGAGGTAGATGTCTAGTCTCGTTTATGGCTCTAATGTGATAGTGGTAGTGGGGTGGTAGATGTCTAGTCTCGTTTGTCTCTAATCTGATAGTGGTAGTGGGGTTGTAGATGTCTAACCTCCTTTATGGCTCTAATCTGATAGTGGTAGTGGGGTGGTAGAAGACTCCTTTATGTCTCTAATCTGATAGTGGTAGATGTCCCCTTTATGTCTCTAATCTGATAGTGGTAGATGTCTAGTATCCTTTATGGCTGATAGTGGTAGTGTGGTGGTAGATGCCTCCTTTATGGCTCTAATCTGATAGTGGTAGTGGGGTGGTAGAATACTCCTTTATGGCTCTAATCTGATAGTGGTAGATGTTGCCTTTATGGCTCTAATCTGATAGTGGTAGATGTCGCCTTTATGGCTCTAATCTGATAGTGGTAGATGTCCCTTTTATGTCTCTAATCTGATAGTGGTAGTGGGGTGGTAGATGTCGAGGCTCTTTTATGTCTCTAATCTGATAGTGGTAGTGGGGTGGTAGATGTCTAGGCTCCTTTATGTCTCTAATCGGATAGTGGTAGTGGGGTGGTAGATGTCTCCTTTATGGCTCTAATCTGATAGTGGTAGATGTCTAGTCTCCTTTATGGCTGATAGTGGTAGTGTGGTGGTAGATGCCTCCTTTATGTCTCTAATATGATAGTGGTAGTGGGGTGGTACAAGACTCCTTTATGGCTCTAATCTGATAGTGCTAGTGGGGTGGTAGATGTCTAGGCTCCTTTATGGCTATAATCTGATAGTGGTAGTGGGGTGGTAGATGTCTCCTTTATGGCTCTAATCTGATAGTGGTAGTTGGGTGGTAGATGTCCAGTCTCCTTTATGGCTCTAATCTGATAGTGGTAGATGTCTAGTCTCCTTTATGGCTCTAATCTGGTAGTTGTAGATGTCTAGTCTCCTTTATGGTTCTAATCTGATAGTGGTAGTGCGGTGGTAGATGTCTAGTCTCCCTTTTGGCTGTAATCTGATAGTGATAGTGGGGTGGTAGATGTCTAGCCTCCTTTATGGCTCTAATCTGATAGTGGTAGATGTCTAGGCTCCTTTGTGGTTCTGATCTGATCTGATAGTGGTAGTGGGGTGGTAGATGTCCAGTCTCCTTTATGGCTCTAATCTGATAGTGGTAGATGTCTAGTCTCCTTTATGGCTCTAATATGATAGTGGTAGTGGGGTTTTAGAAGACTCCTTTATGGTTCTAATCTGATAGTGGTAGATGTCCCCTTTATGGCTCTAATCTGATAGTGGTAGATTACTCCTTTATGGCTCTAATCTGATAGTGGTAGATGTCTAGTCTCCTTTATGGCTCTAATCTGATAGTGATATATGTCTAGTCTCCTTTATGGCTCTAATCTGATAGTGGTAGTGTGGTGGTAGATGTCTCCTTTATGGCTCTAATCTGATAGTGGTAGTGGGGTGGTAGATGTCTAGTCTCCCTTATGGCTGTAATCTGATAGTGATAGTGGGGTGGTAGAAGACTCCTTTATGTCTTTAATCTGATAGTAGTAGTGGGGAGGTAGATGTCTAGTCTCGTTTATGGCTCTAATGTGATAGTGGTAGTGGGGTGGTAGATGTCGAGGCTCTTTTATGTCTCTAATCTGATAGTGGTAGTGGGGTGGTAGATGTCTAGGCTCCTTTATGTCTCTAATCGGATAGTGGTAGTGGGGTGGTAGATGTCTCCTTTATGGCTCTAATCTGATAGTGGTAGATGTCTAGTCTCCTTTATGGCTGATAGTGGTAGTGTGGTGGTAGATGCCTCCTTTATGTCTCTAATATGATAGTGGTAGTGGGGTGGTACAAGACTCCTTTATGGCTCTAATCTGATAGTGGTAGTGGGGTGGTAGATGTCTAGGCTCCTTTATGTCTCTAATCGGATAGTGGTAGTGGGGTGGTAGATGTCTCCTTTATGACTCTAATCTGATAGTGGTAGATGTCCCCTTTATGGCTCTAATCTGATAGTGGTAGTGGGGTGGTATAGATGTCTAGGCTCCTTTATGTCTCTAATCTGATAGTGGTAGTGGGGTTGTAGATGTCTAGCCTCCTTTATGGCTCTAATCGCATAGTGGTAGATGTCTAGTCTCCTTTATGGCTCTAATTTGATAGTGGTAGTGGGGTGGTAGATGTCTCCTTTTTGGCTCTAATCTGATAGTGGTAGATGTCCCCTTTATGGCTCTAATCTGATAGTGGTAGTGGGGTGGTAGATGTCTAGGCTCCTTTATGTCTCTAATCTGATCATGGTAGTTGGGTGGTAGATGTCTCCTTTGTGGCTCTAATCTGATAGTGGTAGTGTGGTGGTAGATGTCTCCTTTATGGCTCTAATCTGATAGTGGTAGTGCGGTGGTAGATGTCTAGTCTCCCTTTTGGCTGTAATCTGATAGTGATAGTGGGGTGGTAGATGTCTAGCCTCCTTTATGGCTCTAATCTGATAGTGGTAGATGTCTAGGCTCCTTTGTGGTTCTGATCTGATAGTGGTAGCGTGGTGGTAGATGTCTCCTTTATGGCTCTAATATGATAGTGGTAGTGGGGTGGTAGAAGACTCCTTTATGGTTCTAATCTGATAGTGGTAGATGTCTAGTCTCCTTTATGGCTCTGATCTGATAGTGGTAGATTACTCCTTTATGGCTCTAATCTGATAGTGGTAGATGTCTAGTCTCCTTTATGGCTCTAATCTGATAGTGATATATGTCTAGTCTCCTTTATGGCTCTAATCTGATAGTGGTAGTGTGGTGGTAGATGTCTCCTTTATGGCTCTAATCTGATAGTGGTAGTGGGGTGGTAGATGTCTAGTCTCCCTTATGGCTGTAATCTGATAGTGATAGTGGGATGGTAGAAGACTCCTTTATGTCTTTAATCTGATAGTAGTAGTGGGGAGGTAGATGTCTAGTCTCGTTTATGGCTCTAATGTGATAGTGGTAGTGGGGTGGTAGATGTCTAGTCTCGTTTGTCTCTAATCTGATAGTGGTAGTGGGGTTGTAGATGTCTAACCTCCTTTATGGCTCTAATCTGATAGTGGTAGTGGGGTGGTAGAAGACTCCTTTATGTCTCTAATCTGATAGTGGTAGATGTCCCCTTTATGTCTCTAATCTGATAGTGGTAGATGTCTAGTATCCTTTATGGCTGATAGTGGTAGTGTGGTGGTAGATGCCTCCTTTATGGCTCTAATCTGATAGTGGTAGTGGGGTGGTAGAATACTCCTTTATGGCTCTAATCTGATAGTGGTAGATGTCGCCTTTATGGCTCTAATCTGATAGTGGTAGATGTCGCCTTTATGGCTCTAATCTGATAGTGGTAGATGTCCCTTTTATGTCTCTAATCTGATAGTGGTAGTGGGGTGGTAGATGTCGAGGCTCTTTTATGTCTCTAATCTGATAGTGGTAGTGGGGTGGTAGATGTCTAGGCTCCTTTATGTCTCTAATCGGATAGTGGTAGTGGGGTGGTAGATGTCTCCTTTATGGCTCTAATCTGATAGTGGTAGATGTCTAGTCTCCTTTATGGCTGATAGTGGTAGTGTGGTGGTAGATGCCTCCTTTATGTCTCTAATATGATAGTGGTAGTGGGGTGGTACAAGACTCCTTTATGGCTCTAATCTGATAGTGCTAGTGGGGTGGTAGATGTCTAGGCTCCTTTATGGCTATAATCTGATAGTGGTAGTGGGGTGGTAGATGTCTCCTTTATGGCTCTAATCTGATAGTGGTAGTTGGGTGGTAGATGTCCAGTCTCCTTTATGGCTCTAATCTGATAGTGGTAGATGTCTAGTCTCCTTTATGGCTCTAATCTGGTAGTTGTAGATGTCTAGTCTCCTTTATGGTTCTAATCTGATAGTGGTAGTGCGGTGGTAGATGTCTAGTCTCCCTTTTGGCTGTAATCTGATAGTGATAGTGGGGTGGTAGATGTCTAGCCTCCTTTATGGCTCTAATCTGATAGTGGTAGATGTCTAGGCTCCTTTGTGGTTCTGATCTGATCTGATAGTGGTAGTGGGGTGGTAGATGTCCAGTCTCCTTTATGGCTCTAATCTGATAGTGGTAGATGTCTAGTCTCCTTTATGGCTCTAATATGATAGTGGTAGTGGGGTTTTAGAAGACTCCTTTATGGTTCTAATCTGATAGTGGTAGATGTCCCCTTTATGGCTCTAATCTGATAGTGGTAGATTACTCCTTTATGGCTCTAATCTGATAGTGGTAGATGTCTAGTCTCCTTTATGGCTCTAATCTGATAGTGATATATGTCTAGTCTCCTTTATGGCTCTAATCTGATAGTGGTAGTGTGGTGGTAGATGTCTCCTTTATGGCTCTAATCTGATAGTGGTAGTGGGGTGGTAGATGTCTAGTCTCCCTTATGGCTGTAATCTGATAGTGATAGTGGGGTGGTAGAAGACTCCTTTATGTCTTTAATCTGATAGTAGTAGTGGGGAGGTAGATGTCTAGTCTCGTTTATGGCTCTAATGTGATAGTGGTAGTGGGGTGGTAGATGTCTAGTCTCATTTATGTCTCTAATCTGATAGTGGTAGTGTGGTGGTAGATGTCTCCTTTATGGTTCTAATATGATAGTGGTAGTGGGGTGGTAGATGTCTAGGCTCCTTTATGTCTCTAATCTGATAGTGGTAGTGAGGTTGTAGATGTCTAGGCTCCTTTATGGCTCTAATCTGATAGTGTTAGATGTCTAGTCTCCTTTATGGTTCTAATCTGATAGTGGTAGTGGGGTGGTAGAAGACTCCTTTATGTCTCTAATCTGATAGTGGTAGATGTCCCCTTTATGGCTCTAATCTGATAGTGGTAGTGGCGTGGTAGATGTCTAGGCACCTTGATGTCTCTAATCTGATAGTGGTAGTGTGGTGGTAGATGTCTCCTTTATGGTTCTAATATGATAGTGGTAGCGGGGTGGTAGAAGACTCCTTTATGGCTCTAATCGTATAGTGGTACATTCCCCTTTATGGTTCTAATCTGATAGTGGTAGTGGGGTGGTAGATGTCTAGTCTCCTTTATGTCTCTAATCTGATAGTGGTAGATGTCTAGTCTCGTTTATGGCTCTAATGTGATAGTGGTAGTGGGGTGGTAGATGTCTAGTCTCATTTATGTCTCTAATCTGATAGTGGTAGTGTGGTGGTAGATGTCTCCTTTATGGTTCTAATATGATAGTGGTAGTGGGGTGGTAGATGTCTAGGCTCCTTTATGTCTCTAATCTGATAGTGGTAGTGAGGTTGTAGATGTCTAGGCTCCTTTATGGCTCTAATCTGATAGTGGTAGTGGGGTGGTAGAAGACTCCTTTATGGCTCTAATCTGATAGTGTTAGATGTCTAGTCTCCTTTATGGTTCTAATCTGATAGTGGTAGTGGGGTGGTAGAAGACTCCTTTATGTCTCTAATCTGATAGTGGTAGATGTCCCCTTTATGGCTCTAATCTGATAGTGGTAGTGGCGTGGTAGATGTCTAGGCACCTTGATGTCTCTAATCTGATAGTGGTAGTGTGGTGGTAGATGTCTCCTTTATGGTTCTAATATGATAGTGGTAGCGGGGTGGTAGAAGACTCCTTTATGGCTCTAATCGTATAGTGGTACATTCCCCTTTATGGTTCTAATCTGATAGTGGTAGTGGGGTGGTAGATGTCTAGTCTCCTTTATGTCTCTAATCTGATAGTGGTAGATGTCTAGTCTCCTTCATGGTTCTAATCTGATAGTGGTAGTGGGGTGGTAGATGTCTTGTCTCCTTTATGTCTCTAATCTGATAGTGGTAGATGTCTAGTCTCCTTTATGGCTCTAATCCGATAGTGGTAGTGGGGTGGTAGATGTCTCCTTTATGGCTCTAATCTGATAGTGGTAGATGTCCCCTTTATGGCTCTAATCTGATAGTGGTAGTTGGGTGGTAGATGTCTAGGCTCCTTTATGTCTCTAATCTGATAGTGGTAGTGAGGTTGTAGATGTCTAGTCTCCTTTATGGCTCTAATATGATAGTGATAGTGGGGTGGTGGAAGACTCCTTTATGGCTCTAATCTGATAGTGGTAGATGTCCCCATTATGTCTGTAATCTGATAGTGGTAGTGGGGTGGTAGATATCTAGTCTCATTTATGGCTCTCATCTGATAGTTGTAGTGGGGTGGTAGATGTCTAGTCTCCTTTATGGCTCTAATCTGATAGTGGTAGATGTCAAGTCTCCTTTATGTCTCTAATCTGATAGTGGTAGATGTCTCCTTTATGTCTCTAATCTGATAGTGGTAGTGGGTTTATAGATGTCTAGCCTCCTTTATGGCTCTAATCTGATAGTGGTAGATGTCTAGTTTCCTTTATGATTCTAATCTGATAGTGGGAGTTTGTTGGTAGATGTCTAGTCTCCTTTATGGCTCTAATCTGATAGTGTTAGATGTCTAGTCTCCTTTATGGTTCTAATATGATAGTGGTAGTAGGGTGGTAGAAGACCCCTTTATGGCTCTAATCTGATAGTGGTAGATGTCCCCTTTATGGCTCTAATCTGATAGTGGTAGTGGGA
This sequence comes from Oncorhynchus kisutch, assembly GCF_002021735.2. Lineage (NCBI taxonomy): Eukaryota > Metazoa > Chordata > Actinopteri > Salmoniformes > Salmonidae > Oncorhynchus > Oncorhynchus kisutch. The sequence goes on from NC_034187.2 coordinate 3,363,834, forward strand.
TGGTAGATGTCTAGGCACCTTGATGTCTCTAATCTGATAGTGGTAGTGTGGTGGTAGATGTCCCCTTTATGGCTCTAATCTGATAGTGGTAGTGGCGTGGTAGATGTCTAGGCTCCTTTATGTCTCTAATCGGATAGTGGTAGTGGGGTGGTAGATGTCTAGCCTCCTTTATGGCTCTAATCTGATAGTGGTAGATGTCTAGGCTCCTTTGTGGATCTGATCTGATCTGATAGTGGTAGTGGGGTGGTAGATGTCCAGTCTCCTTTATGGCTCTAATCTGATAGTGGTAGATGTCTAGTCTCCTTTATGGCTCTAATATGATAGTGGTAGTGGGGTTTTAGAAGACTCCTTTATGGTTCTAATCTGATAGTGGTAGATGTCCCCTTTATGGCTCTAATCTGATAGTGGTAGATTACTCCTTTATGGCTCTAATCTGATAGTGGTAGATGTCTAGTCTCCTTTATGGCTCTAATCTGATAGTGATATATGTCTAGTCTCCTTTATGGCTCTAATCTGATAGTGGTAGTGTGGTGGTAGATGTCTCCTTTATGGCTCTAATCTGATAGTGGTAGTGGGGTGGTAGATGTCTAGTCTCCCTTATGGCTGTAATCTGATAGTGATAGTGGGGTGGTAGAAGACTCCTTTATGTCTTTAATCTGATAGTAGTAGTGGGGAGGTAGATGTCTAGTCTCGTTTATGGCTCTAATGTGATAGTGGTAGTGGGGTGGTAGATGTCTAGTCTCATTTATGTCTCTAATCTGATAGTGGTAGTGTGGTGGTAGATGTCTCCTTTATGGTTCTAATATGATAGTGGTAGTGGGGTGGTAGATGTCTAGGCTCCTTTATGTCTCTAATCTGATAGTGGTAGTGAGGTTGTAGATGTCTAGGCTCCTTTATGGCTCTAATCTGATAGTGGTAGTGGGGTGGTAGAAGACTCCTTTATGGCTCTAATCTGATAGTGTTAGATGTCTAGTCTCCTTTATGGTTCTAATCTGATAGTGGTAGTGGGGTGGTAGAAGACTCCTTTATGTCTCTAATCTGATAGTGGTAGATGTCCCCTTTATGGCTCTAATCTGATAGTGGTAGTGGCGTGGTAGATGTCTAGGCACCTTGATGTCTCTAATCTGATAGTGGTAGTGTGGTGGTAGATGTCTCCTTTATGGTTCTAATATGATAGTGGTAGCGGGGTGGTAGAAGACTCCTTTATGGCTCTAATCGTATAGTGGTACATTCCCCTTTATGGTTCTAATCTGATAGTGGTAGTGGGGTGGTAGATGTCTAGTCTCCTTTATGTCTCTAATCTGATAGTGGTAGATGTCTAGTCTCCTTCATGGTTCTAATCTGATAGTGGTAGTGGGGTGGTAGATGTCTAGTCTCCTTTATGTCTCTAATCTGATAGTGGTAGATGTCTAGTCTCCTTTATGGCTCTAATCTGATAGTGGTAGTGGGGTGGTAGATGTCTCCTTTATGGCTCTAATCTGATAGTGGTAGATGCCCCCTTTATGGCTCTAATCTGATAGTGGTAGTTGGGTGGTAGATGTCTAGGCTCCTTTATGTCTCTAATCTGATAGTGGTAGTGAGGTTGTAGATGTCTAGTCTCCTTTATGGCTCTAATATGATAGTGATAGTGGGGTGGTGGAAGACTCCTTTATGGCTCTAATCTGATAGTGGTAGATGTCCCCATTATGTCTGTAATCTGATAGTGGTAGTGGGGTGGTAGATATCTAGTCTCATTTATGGCTCTCATCTGATAGTTGTAGTGGGGTGGTAGATGTCTAGTCTCCTTTATGGCTCTAATCTGATAGTGGTAGATGTCAAGTCTCCTTTATGTCTCTAATCTGATAGTGGTAGATGTCTCCTTTATGTCTCTAATCTGATAGTGGTAGTGGGTTTATAGATGTCTAGCCTCCTTTATGGCTCTAATCTGATAGTGGTAGATGTCTAGTTTCCTTTATGATTCTAATCTGATAGTGGGAGTTTGTTGGTAGATGTCTAGTCTCCTTTATGGCTCTAATCTGATAGTGTTAGATGTCTAGTCTCCTTTATGGTTCTAATATGATAGTGGTAGTAGGGTGGTAGAAGACCCCTTTATGGCTCTAATCTGATAGTGGTAGATGTCCCCTTTATGGCTCTAATCTGATAGTGGTAGTGGGATGGTAGATGTCTAGGCACCTTGATGTCTCTAATCTGATAGTGGTAGTGTGGTGGTAGATGTCCCCTTTATGGCTCTAATCTGATAGTGGTAGTGGCGTGGTAGATGTCTAGGCTCCTTTATGTCTCTAATCGGATAGTGGTAGTGGGGTGGTAGATGTCTAGCCTCCTTTATGGCTCTAATCTGATAGTGGTAGATGTCTAGGCTCCTTTGTGGTTCTGATCTGATCTGATAGTGGTAGTGGGGTGGTAGATGTCCAGTCTCCTTTATGGCTCTAATCTGATAGTGGTAGATGTCTAGTCTCCTTTATGGCTCTAATATGATAGTGGTAGTGGGGTTTTAGAAGACTCCTTTATGGTTCTAATCTGATAGTGGTAGATGTCCCCTTTATGGCTCTAATCTGATAGTGGTAGATTACTCCTTTATGGCTCTAATCTGATAGTGGTAGATGTCTAGTCTCCTTTATGGCTCTAATCTGATAGTGATATATGTCTAGTCTCCTTTATGGCTCTAATCTGATAGTGGTAGTGTGGTGGTAGATGTCTCCTTTATGGCTCTAATCTGATAGTGGTAGTGGGGTGGTAGATGTCTAGTCTCCCTTATGGCTGTAATCTGATAGTGATAGTGGGGTGGTAGAAGACTCCTTTATGTCTTTAATCTGATAGTAGTAGTGGGGAGGTAGATGTCTAGTCTCGTTTATGGCTCTAATGTGATAGTGGTAGTGGGGTGGTAGATGTCTAGTCTCATTTATGTCTCTAATCTGATAGTGGTAGTGTGGTGGTAGATGTCTCCTTTATGGTTCTAATATGATAGTGGTAGTGGGGTGGTAGATGTCTAGGCTCCTTTATGTCTCTAATCTGATAGTGGTAGTGAGGTTGTAGATGTCTAGGCTCCTTTATGGCTCTAATCTGATAGTGGTAGTGGGGTGGTAGAAGACTCCTTTATGGCTCTAATCTGATAGTGTTAGATGTCTAGTCTCCTTTATGGTTCTAATCTGATAGTGGTAGTGGGGTGGTAGAAGACTCCTTTATGTCTCTAATCTGATAGTGGTAGATGTCCCCTTTATGGCTCTAATCTGATAGTGGTAGTGGCGTGGTAGATGTCTAGGCACCTTGATGTCTCTAATCTGATAGTGGTAGTGTGGTGGTAGATGTCTCCTTTATGGTTCTAATATGATAGTGGTAGCGGGGTGGTAGAAGACTCCTTTATGGCTCTAATCGTATAGTGGTACATTCCACTTTATGGTTCTAATCTGATAGTGGTAGTGGGGTGGTAGATGTCTAGTCTCCTTTATGTCTCTAATCTGATAGTGGTAGATGTCTAGTCTCCTTCATGGTTCTAATCTGATAGTGGTAGTGGGGTGGTAGATGTCTTGTCTCCTTTATGTCTCTAATCTGATAGTGGTAGATGTCTAGTCTCCTTTATGGCTCTAATCTGATAGTGGTAGTGGGGTGGTAGATGTCTCCTTTATGGCTCTAATCTGATAGTGGTAGATGTCCCCTTTATGGCTCTAATCTGATAGTGGTAGTTGGGTGGTAGATGTCTAGGCTCCTTTATGTCTCTAATCTGATAGTGGTAGTGAGGTTGTAGATGTCTAGTCTCCTTTATGGCTCTAATATGATAGTGATAGTGGGGTGGTGGAAGACTCCTTTATGGCTCTAATCTGATAGTGGTAGTTGTCCCCATTATGTCTGTAATCTGATAGTGGTAGTGGGGTGGTAGATATCTAGTCTCATTTATGGCTCTCATCTGATAGTTGTAGTGGGGTGGTAGATGTCTAGTCTCCTTTATGGCTCTAATCTGATAGTGGTAGATGTCAAGTCTCCTTTATGTCTCTAATCTGATAGTGGTAGATGTCTCCTTTATGTCTCTAATCTGATAGTGGTAGTGGGTTTATAGATGTCTAGCCTCCTTTATGGCTCTAATCTGATAGTGGTAGATGTCTAGTTTCCTTTATGATTCTAATCTGATAGTGGGAGTTTGTTGGTAGATGTCTAGTCTCCTTTATGGCTCTAATCTGATAGTGTTAGATGTCTAGTCTCCTTTATGGTTCTAATATGATAGTGGTAGTAGGGTGGTAGAAGACCCCTTTATGGCTCTAATCTGATAGTGGTAGATGTCCCCTTTATGGCTCTAATCTGATAGTGGTAGTGGGATGGTAGATGTCTAGGCACCTTGATGTCTCTAATCTGATAGTGGTAGTGTGGTGGTAGATGTCCCCTTTATGGCTCTAATCTGATAGTGGTAGTGGCGTGGTAGATGTCTAGGCTCCTTTATGTCTCTAATCGGATAGTGGTAGTGGGGTGGTAGATGTCTAGCCTCCTTTATGGCTCTAATCTGATAGTGGTAGATGTCTAGGCTCCTTTGTGGTTCTGATCTGATCTGATAGTGGTAGTGGGGTGGTAGATGTCCAGTCTCCTTTATGGCTCTAATCTGATAGTGGTAGATGTCTAGTCTCCTTTATGGCTCTAATATGATAGTGGTAGTGGGGTTTTAGAAGACTCCTTTATGGTTCTAATCTGATAGTGGTAGATGTCCCCTTTATGGCTCTAATCTGATAGTGGTAGATTACTCCTTTATGGCTCTAATCTGATAGTGGTAGATGTCTAGTCTCCTTTATGGCTCTAATCTGATAGTGATATATGTCTAGTCTCCTTTATGGCTCTAATCTGATAGTGGTAGTGTGGTGGTAGATGTCTCCTTTATGGCTCTAATCTGATAGTGGTAGTGGGGTGGTAGATGTCTAGTCTCCCTTATGGCTGTAATCTGATAGTGATAGTGGGGTGGTAGAAGACTCCTTTATGTCTTTAATCTGATAGTAGTAGTGGGGAGGTAGATGTCTAGTCTCGTTTATGGCTCTAATGTGATAGTGGTAGTGGGGTGGTAGATGTCTAGTCTCATTTATGTCTCTAATCTGATAGTGGTAGTGTGGTGGTAGATGTCTCCTTTATGGTTCTAATATGATAGTGGTAGTGGGGTGGTAGATGTCTAGGCTCCTTTATGTCTCTAATCTGATAGTGGTAGTGAGGTTGTAGATGTCTAGGCTCCTTTATGGCTCTAATCTGATAGTGGTAGTGGGGTGGTAGAAGACTCCTTTATGGCTCTAATCTGATAGTGTTAGATGTCTAGTCTCCTTTATGGTTCTAATCTGATAGTGGTAGTGGGGTGGTAGAAGACTCCTTTATGTCTCTAATCTGATAGTGGTAGATGTCCCCTTTATGGCTCTAATCTGATAGTGGTAGTGGCGTGGTAGATGTCTAGGCACCTTGATGTCTCTAATCTGATAGTGGTAGTGTGGTGGTAGATGTCTCCTTTATGGTTCTAATATGATAGTGGTAGCGGGGTGGTAGAAGACTCCTTTATGGCTCTAATCGTATAGTGGTACATTCCCCTTTATGGTTCTAATCTGATAGTGGTAGTGGGGTGGTAGATGTCTAGTCTCCTTTATGTCTCTAATCTGATAGTGGTAGATGTCTAGTCTCCTTCATGGTTCTAATCTGATAGTGGTAGTGGGGTGGTAGATGTCTAGTCTCCTTTATGTCTCTAATCTGATAGTGGTAGATGTCTAGTCTCCTTTATGGCTCTAATCTGATAGTGGTAGTGGGGTGGTAGATGTCTCCTTTATGGCTCTAATCTGATAGTGGTAGATGCCCCCTTTATGGCTCTAATCTGATAGTGGTAGTTGGGTGGTAGATGTCTAGGCTCCTTTATGTCTCTAATCTGATAGTGGTAGTGAGGTTGTAGATGTCTAGTCTCCTTTATGGCTCTAATATGATAGTGATAGTGGGGTGGTGGAAGACTCCTTTATGGCTCTAATCTGATAGTGGTAGATGTCCCCATTATGTCTGTAATCTGATAGTGGTAGTGGGGTGGTAGATATCTAGTCTCATTTATGGCTCTCATCTGATAGTTGTAGTGGGGTGGTAGATGTCTAGTCTCCTTTATGGCTCTAATCTGATAGTGGTAGATGTCAAGTCTCCTTTATGTCTCTAATCTGATAGTGGTAGATGTCTCCTTTATGTCTCTAATCTGATAGTGGTAGTGGGTTTATAGATGTCTAGCCTCCTTTATGGCTCTAATCTGATAGTGGTAGATGTCTAGTTTCCTTTATGATTCTAATCTGATAGTGGGAGTTTGTTGGTAGATGTCTAGTCTCCTTTATGGCTCTAATCTGATAGTGTTAGATGTCTAGTCTCCTTTATGGTTCTAATATGATAGTGGTAGTAGGGTGGTAGAAGACCCCTTTATGGCTCTAATCTGATAGTGGTAGATGTCCCCTTTATGGCTCTAATCTGATAGTGGTAGTGGGATGGTAGATGTCTAGGCACCTTGATGTCTCTAATCTGATAGTGGTAGTGTGGTGGTAGATGTCCCCTTTATGGCTCTAATCTGATAGTGGTAGTGGCGTGGTAGATGTCTAGGCTCCTTTATGTCTCTAATCGGATAGTGGTAGTGGGGTGGTAGATGTCTAGCCTCCTTTATGGCTCTAATCTGATTGTGGTAGATGTCTAGGCTCCTTTGTGGTTCTGATCTGATCTGATAGTGGTAGTGGGGGTGGTAGATGTCCAGTCTCCTTTATGGCTCTAATCTGATAGTGGTAGATGTCTAGTCTCCTTTATGGCTCTAATATGATAGTGGTAGTGGGGTTTTAGAAGACTCCTTTATGGTTCTAATCTGATAGTGGTAGATGTCCCCTTTATGGCTCTAATCTGATAGTGGTAGATTACTCCTTTATGGCTCTAATCTGATAGTGGTAGATGTCTAGTCTCCTTTATGGCTCTAATCTGATAGTGATATATGTCTAGTCTCCTTTATGGCTCTAATCTGATAGTGGTAGTGTGGTGGTAGATGTCTCCTTTATGGCTCTAATCTGATAGTGGTAGTGGGGTGGTAGATGTCTAGTCTCCCTTATGGCTGTAATCTGATAGTGATAGTGGGGTGGTAGAAGACTCCTTTATGTCTTTAATCTGATAGTAGTAGTGGGGAGGTAGATGTCTAGTCTCGTTTATGGCTCTAATGTGATAGTGGTAGTGGGGGTGGTAGATGTCTAGTCTCATTTATGTCTCTAATCTGATAGTGGTAGTGTGGTGGTAGATGTCTCCTTTATGGTTCTAATATGATAGTGGTAGTGGGGTGGTAGATGTCTAGGCTCCTTTATGTCTCTAATCTGATAGTGGTAGTGAGGTTGTAGATGTCTAGGCTCCTTTATGGCTCTAATCTGATAGTGGTAGTGGGGTGGTAGAAGACTCCTTTATGGCTCTAATCTGATAGTGTTAGATGTCTAGTCTCCTTTATGGTTCTAATCTGATAGTGGTAGTGGGGTGGTAGAAGACTCCTTTATGTCTCTAATCTGATAGTGGTAGATGTCCCCTTTATGGCTCTAATCTGATAGTGGTAGTGGCGTGGTAGATGTCTAGGCACCTTGATGTCTCTAATCTGATAGTGGTAGTGTGGTGGTAGATGTCTCCTTTATGGTTCTAATATGATAGTGGTAGCGGGGTGGTAGAAGACTCCTTTATGGCTCTAATCGTATAGTGGTACATTCCACTTTATGGTTCTAATCTGATAGTGGTAGTGGGGTGGTAGATGTCTAGTCTCCTTTATGTCTCTAATCTGATAGTGGTAGATGTCTAGTCTCCTTCATGGTTCTAATCTGATAGTGGTAGTGGGGTGGTAGATGTCTAGTCTCCTTTATGTCTCTAATCTGATAGTGGTAGATGTCTAGTCTCCTTTATGGCTCTAATCTGATAGTGGTAGTGGGGTGGTAGATGTCTCCTTTATGGCTCTAATCTGATAGTGGTAGATGTCTAGTTTCCTTTATGATTCTAATCTGATAGTGGGAGTTTGTTGGTAGATGTCTAGTCTCCTTTATGGCTCTAATCTGATAGTGTTAGATGTCTAGTCTCCTTTATGGTTCTAATATGATAGTGGTAGTAGGGTGGTAGAAGACCCCTTTATGGCTCTAATCTGATAGTGGTAGATGTCCCCTTTATGGCTCTAATCTGATAGTGGTAGTGGGATGGTAGATGTCTAGGCACCTTGATGTCTCTAATCTGATAGTGGTAGTGTGGTGGTAGATGTCCCCTTTATGGCTCTAATCTGATAGTGGTAGTGGCGTGGTAGATGTCTAGGCTCCTTTATGTCTCTAATCGGATAGTGGTAGTGGGGTGGTAGATGTCTAGCCTCCTTTATGGCTCTAATCTGATAGTGGTAGATGTCTAGGCTCCTTTGTGGTTCTGATCTGATCTGATAGTGGTAGTGGGGTGGTAGATGTCCAGTCTCCTTTATGGCTCTAATCTGATAGTGGTAGATGTCTAGTCTCCTTTATGGCTCTAATATGATAGTGGTAGTGGGGTTTTAGAAGACTCCTTTATGGTTCTAATCTGATAGTGGTAGATGTCCCCTTTATGGCTCTAATCTGATAGTGGTAGATTACTCCTTTATGGCTCTAATCTGATAGTGGTAGATGTCTAGTCTCCTTTATGGCTCTAATCTGATAGTGATATATGTCTAGTCTCCTTTATGGCTCTAATCTGATAGTGGTAGTGTGGTGGTAGATGTCTCCTTTATGGCTCTAATCTGATAGTGGTAGTGGGGGTGGTAGATGTCTAGTCTCCCTTATGGCTGTAATCTGATAGTGATAGTGGGGTGGTAGAAGACTCCTTTATGTCTTTAATCTGATAGTAGTAGTGGGGAGGTAGATGTCTAGTCTCGTTTATGGCTCTAATGTGATAGTGGTAGTGGGGTGGTAGATGTCTAGTCTCATTTATGTCTCTAATCTGATAGTGGTAGTGTGGTGGTAGATGTCTCCTTTATGGTTCTAATATGATAGTGGTAGTGGGGTGGTAGATGTCTAGGCTCCTTTATGTCTCTAATCTGATAGTGGTAGTGAGGTTGTAGATGTCTAGGCTCCTTTATGGCTCTAATCTGATAGTGGTAGTGGGGTGGTAGAAGACTCCTTTATGGCTCTAATCTGATAGTGTTAGATGTCTAGTCTCCTTTATGGTTCTAATCTGATAGTGGTAGTGGGGTGGTAGAAGACTCCTTTATGTCTCTAATCTGATAGTGGTAGATGTCCCCTTTATGGCTCTAATCTGATAGTGGTAGTGGCGTGGTAGATGTCTAGGCACCTTGATGTCTCTAATCTGATAGTGGTAGTGTGGTGGTAGATGTCTCCTTTATGGTTCTAATATGATAGTGGTAGCGGGGTGGTAGAAGACTCCTTTATGGCTCTAATCGTATAGTGGTACATTCCCCTTTATGGTTCTAATCTGATAGTGGTAGTGGGGTGGTAGATGTCTAGTCTCCTTTATGTCTCTAATCTGATAGTGGTAGATGTCTAGTCTCCTTCATGGTTCTAATCTGATAGTGGTAGTGGGGTGGTAGATGTCTAGTCTCCTTTATGTCTCTAATCTGATAGTGGTAGATGTCTAGTCTCCTTTATGGCTCTAATCTGATAGTGGTAGTGGGGTGGTAGATGTCTCCTTTATGGCTCTAATCTGATAGTGGTAGATGTCCCCTTTATGGCTCTAATCTGATAGTGGTAGTTGGGTGGTAGATGTCTAGGCTCCTTTATGTCTCTAATCTGATAGTGGTAGTGAGGTTGTAGATGTCTAGTCTCCTTTATGGCTCTAATATGATAGTGATAGTGGGGTGGTGGAAGACTCCTTTATGGCTCTAATCTGATAGTGGTAGATGTCCCCATTATGTCTGTAATCTGATAGTGGTAGTGGGGTGGTAGATATCTAGTCTCATTTATGGCTCTCATCTGATAGTTGTAGTGGGGTGGTAGATGTCTAGTCTCCTTTATGGCTCTAATCTGATAGTGGTAGATGTCAAGTCTCCTTTATGTCTCTAATCTGATAGTGGTAGATGTCTCCTTTATGTCTCTAATCTGATAGTGGTAGTGGGTTTATAGATGTCTAGCCTCCTTTATGGCTCTAATCTGATAGTGGTAGATGTCTAGTTTCCTTTATGATTCTAATCTGATAGTGGGAGTTTGTTGGTAGATGTCTAGTCTCCTTTATGGCTCTAATCTGATAGTGTTAGATGTCTAGTCTCCTTTATGGTTCTAATATGATAGTGGTAGTAGGGTGGTAGAAGACCCCTTTATGGCTCTAATCTGATAGTGGTAGATGTCCCCTTTATGGCTCTAATCTGATAGTGGTAGTGGGATGGTAGATGTCTAGGCACCTTGATGTCTCTAATCTGATAGTGGTAGTGTGGTGGTAGATGTCCCCTTTATGGCTTTAATCTGATAGTGGTAGTGGCGTGGTAGATGTCTAGGCTCCTTTATGTCTCTAATCGGATAGTGGTAGTGGGGTGGTAGATGTCTAGCCTCCTTTATGGCTCTAATCTGATTGTGGTAGATGTCTAGGCTCCTTTGTGGTTCTGATCTGATCTGATAGTGGTAGTGGGGTGGTAGATGTCCAGTCTCCTTTATGGCTCTAATCTGATAGTGGTAGATGTCTAGTCTCCTTTATGGCTCTAATATGATAGTGGTAGTGGGGTTTTAGAAGACTCCTTTATGGTTCTAATCTGATAGTGGTAGATGTCCCCTTTATGGCTCTAATCTGATAGTGGTAGATTACTCCTTTATGGCTCTAATCTGATAGTGGTAGATGTCTAGTCTCCTTTATGGCTCTAATCTGATAGTGATATATGTCTAGTCTCCTTTATGGCTCTAATCTGATAGTGGTAGTGTGGTGGTAGATGTCTCCTTTATGGCTCTAATCTGATAGTGGTAGTGGGGTGGTAGATGTCTAGTCTCCCTTATGGCTGTAATCTGATAGTGATAGTGGGGTGGTAGAAGACTCCTTTATGTCTTTAATCTGATAGTAGTAGTGGGGAGGTAGATGTCTAGTCTCGTTTATGGCTCTAATGTGATAGTGGTAGTGGGGTGGTAGATGTCTAGTCTCATTTATGTCTCTAATCTGATAGTGGTAGTGTGGTGGTAGATGTCTCCTTTATGGTTCTAATATGATAGTGGTAGTGGGGTGGTAGATGTCTAGGCTCCTTTATGTCTCTAATCTGATAGTGGTAGTGAGGTTGTAGATGTCTAGGCTCCTTTATGGCTCTAATCTGATAGTGGTAGTGGGGTGGTAGAAGACTCCTTTATGGCTCTAATCTGATAGTGTTAGATGTCTAGTCTCCTTTATGGTTCTAATCTGATAGTGGTAGTGGGGTGGTAGAAGACTCCTTTATGTCTCTAATCTGATAGTGGTAGATGTCCCCTTTATGGCTCTAATCTGATAGTGGTAGTGGCGTGGTAGATGTCTAGGCACCTTGATGTCTCTAATCTGATAGTGGTAGTGTGGTGGTAGATGTCTCCTTTATGGTTCTAATATGATAGTGGTAGCGGGGTGGTAGAAGACTCCTTTATGGCTCTAATCGTATAGTGGTACATTCCCCTTTATGGTTCTAATCTGATAGTGGTAGTGGGGTGGTAGATGTCTAGTCTCCTTTATGTCTCTAATCTGATAGTGGTAGATGTCTAGTCTCCTTCATGGTTCTAATCTGATAGTGGTAGTGGGGTGGTAGATGTCTAGTCTCCTTTATGTCTCTAATCTGATAGTGGTAGATGTCTAGTCTCCTTTATGGCTCTAATCTGATAGTGGTAGTGGGGTGGTAGATGTCTCCTTTATGGCTCTAATCTGATAGTGGTAGATGTCCCCTTTATGGCTCTAATCTGATAGTGGTAGTTGGGTGGTAGATGTCTAGGCTCCTTTATGTCTCTAATCTGATAGTGGTAGTGAGGTTGTAGATGTCTAGTCTCCTTTATGGCTCTAATATGATAGTGATAGTGGGGTGGTGGAAGACTCCTTTATGGCTCTAATCTGATAGTGGTAGATGTCCCCATTATGTCTGTAATCTGATAGTGGTAGTGGGGTGGTAGATATCTAGTCTCATTTATGGCTCTCATCTGATAGTTGTAGTGGGGTGGTAGATGTCTAGTCTCCTTTATGGCTCTAATCTGATAGTGGTAGATGTCAAGTCTCCTTTATGTCTCTAATCTGATAGTGGTAGATGTCTCCTTTATGTCTCTAATCTGATAGTGGTAGTGGGTTTATAGATGTCTAGCCTCCTTTATGGCTCTAATCTGATAGTGGTAGATGTCTAGTTTCCTTTATGATTCTAATCTGATAGTGGGAGTTTGTTGGTAGATGTCTAGTCTCCTTTATGGCTCTAATCTGATAGTGTTAGATGTCTAGTCTCCTTTATGGTTCTAATATGATAGTGGTAGTAGGGTGGTAGAAGACCCCTTTATGGCTCTAATCTGATAGTGGTAGATGTCCCCTTTATGGCTCTAATCTGATAGTGGTAGTGGGATGGTAGATGTCTAGGCACCTTGATGTCTCTAATCTGATAGTGGTAGTGTGGTGGTAGATGTCCCCTTTATGGCTCTAATCTGATAGTGGTAGTGGCGTGGTAGATGTCTAGGCTCCTTTATGTCTCTAATCGGATAGTGGTAGTGGGGTGGTAGATGTCTAGTCTCCTTTATGGCTCTAATCTGATAGTGGTACATTCCCCTTTATGGTTCTAATCTGATAGTGGTAGTGGGGTGGTAGATGTCTAGGCTCCTTTATGTCTCTAATCGGATAGTGGTAGTGGGGTGGTAGATGTCTAGTCTCCTTTATGGCTCAAATCTGATAGTGGTAGTGGGGTGGTAGATGTCTCCTTTATGGCTCTAATCTGATAGTGGTAGTGGGGTGGTAGATGTCTAGCCTCCTTTATGGCTCTAATCTGATTGTGGTAGATGTCTAGGCTCCTTTGTGGTTCTGATCTGATCTGATAGTGGTAGTGGGGTGGTAGATGTCCAGTCTCCTTTATGGCTCTAATCTGATAGTGGTAGATGTCTAGTCTCCTTTATGGCTCTAATATGATAGTGGTAGTGGGGTTTTAGAAGACTCCTTTATGGTTCTAATCTGATAGTGGTAGATGTCCCCTTTATGGCTCTAATCTGATAGTGGTAGATTACTCCTTTATGGCTCTAATCTGATAGTGGTAGATGTCTAGTCTCCTTTATGGCTCTAATCTGATAGTGATATATGTCTAGTCTCCTTTATGGCTCTAATCTGATAGTGGTAGTGTGGTGGTAGATGTCTCCTTTATGGCTCTAATCTGATAGTGGTAGTGGGGTGGTAGATGTCTAGTCTCCCTTATGGCTGTAATCTGATAGTGATAGTGGGGTGGTAGAAGACTCCTTTATGTCTTTAATCTGATAGTAGTAGTGGGGAGGTAGATGTCTAGTCTCGTTTATGGCTCTAATGTGATAGTGGTAGTGGGGTGGTAGATGTCTAGTCTCATTTATGTCTCTAATCTGATAGTGGTAGTGTGGTGGTAGATGTCTCCTTTATGGTTCTAATATGATAGTGGTAGTGGGGTGGTAGATGTCTAGGCTCCTTTATGTCTCTAATCTGATAGTGGTAGTGAGGTTGTAGATGTCTAGGCTCCTTTATGGCTCTAATCTGATAGTGGTAGTGGGGTGGTAGAAGACTCCTTTATGGCTCTAATCTGATAGTGTTAGATGTCTAGTCTCCTTTATGGTTCTAATCTGATAGTGGTAGTGGGGTGGTAGAAGACTCCTTTATGTCTCTAATCTGATAGTGGTAGATGTCCCCTTTATGGCTCTAATCTGATAGTGGTAGTGGCGTGGTAGATGTCTAGGCACCTTGATGTCTCTAATCTGATAGTGGTAGTGTGGTGGTAGATGTCTCCTTTATGGTTCTAATATGATAGTGGTAGCGGGGTGGTAGAAGACTCCTTTATGGCTCTAATCGTATAGTGGTACATTCCCCTTTATGGTTCTAATCTGATAGTGGTAGTGGGGTGGTAGATGTCTAGTCTCCTTTATGTCTCTAATCTGATAGTGGTAGATGTCTAGTCTCCTTCATGGTTCTAATCTGATAGTGGTAGTGGGGTGGTAGATGTCTAGTCTCCTTTATGTCTCTAATCTGATAGTGGTAGATGTCTAGTCTCCTTTATGGCTCTAATCTGATAGTGGTAGTGGGGTGGTAGATGTCTCCTTTATGGCTCTAATCTGATAGTGGTAGATGTCCCCTTTATGGCTCTAATCTGATAGTGGTAGTTGGGTGGTAGATGTCTAGGCTCCTTTATGTCTCTAATCTGATAGTGGTAGTGAGGTTGTAGATGTCTAGTCTCCTTTATGGCTCTAATATGATAGTGATAGTGGGGTGGTGGAAGACTCCTTTATGGCTCTAATCTGATAGTGGTAGATGTCCCCATTATGTCTGTAATCTGATAGTGGTAGTGGGGTGGTAGATATCTAGTCTCATTTATGGCTCTCATCTGATAGTTGTAGTGGGGTGGTAGATGTCTAGTCTCCTTTATGGCTCTAATCTGATAGTGGTAGATGTCAAGTCTCCTTTATGTCTCTAATCTGATAGTGGTAGATGTCTCCTTTATGTCTCTAATCTGATAGTGGTAGTGGGTTTATAGATGTCTAGCCTCCTTTATGGCTCTAATCTGATAGTGGTAGATGTCTAGTTTCCTTTATGATTCTAATCTGATAGTGGGAGTTTGTTGGTAGATGTCTAGTCTCCTTTATGGCTCTAATCTGATAGTGTTAGATGTCTAGTCTCCTTTATGGTTCTAATATGATAGTGGTAGTAGGGTGGTAGAAGACCCCTTTATGGCTCTAATCTGATAGTGGTAGATGTCCCCTTTATGGCTCTAATCTGATAGTGGTAGTGGGATGGTAGATGTCTAGGCACCTTGATGTCTCTAATCGGATAGTGGTAGTGGGGTGGTAGATGTCTAGTCTCCTTTATGGCTCTAATCTGATAGTGGTACATTCCCCTTTATGGTTCTAATCTGATAGTGGTAGTGGGGTGGTAGATGTCTAGGCTCCTTTATGTCTCTAATCGGATAGTGGTAGTGGGGTGGTAGATGTCTAGTCTCCTTTATGGCTCAAATCTGATAGTGGTAGTGGGGTGGTAGATGTCTCCTTTATGGCTCTAATCTGATAGTGGTAGTGGGGTGGTAGATGTCCAGTCTCCTTTATGGCTCTAATCTGATAGTGGTAGATGTCTAGTCTCCTCTATGGCTCTAATCTGGTAGTTGTAGATGTCTAGTCTCCTTTATGGTTCTAATCTGATAGTGGTAGTGGAATTGTAGATGTCTAGCCTCCTTTATTGCTCTAATCTGATAGTGGTAGATGTCTAGTCTCCGTTATGGCTCTAATCTGATAGTGGTAGATGTCTAGTCTCCGTTATGGCTGTAATCTGATAGTGGTAGTGGGGTGGTAGATGTCTAGGCTCCTTATTGTCTCTAATGTGATAGTGGTAGTGGGGTGGTAGATGTCTAGTCTCGTTTGTCTCTAATCTGATAGTGGTAGTGGGGTTGTAGATGTCTAACCTCCTTTATGGCTCTAATCTGATAGTGGTAGTGGGGTGGTAGAAGACTCCTTTATGTCTCTAATCTGATAGTGGTAGATGTCCCCTTTATGTCTCTAATCTGATAGTGGTAGATGTCTAGTATCCTTCATGGCTGATAGTGGTATTGTGGTGGTAGATGCCTCCTTTATGACTCTAATCTGATAGTGGTAGTGGGGTGGTAGAATACTCCTTTATGGCTCTAATCTGATAGTGGTAGATGTCGCCTTTATGGCTCTAATCTGATAGTGGTAGATGTCGCCTTTATGACTCTAATCTGATAGTGGTAGATGTCCCTTTTATGGCTCTAATCTGATAGTGGTAGTTGGGTGGTAGATGTCGAGGCTCTTTTATGTCTCTAATCTGATAGTGGTAGATGTCTAGTCTCCTTTATGGCTGATAGTGGTAGTGTGGTGGTAGATGCCTCCTTTATGTCTCTAATATGATAGTGGTAGTGGGGTGGTACAAGACTCCTTTATGGCTCTAATCTGATAGTGGTAGTGGGGTGGTAGATGTCTAGGCTCCTTTATGTCTCTAATCGGATAGTGGTAGTGGGGTGGTAGATGTCTAGTCTCCTTTATGGCTCTAATCTGATAGTGGTAGTGGGATGGTAGATGTCTCCTTCATGGCTCTAATCTGATAGTGGTAGATGTCTAGTCTCCTTTATGGCTCTAATCTGGTAGTTGTAGATGTCTAGTCTCCTTTATGGTTCTAATCTGATAGTGGTAGTGGAATTGTAGATGTCTAGCCTCCTTTATTGCTCTAATCTGATAGTGGTAGATGTCTAGCCTCCTTTATTGCTCTAATCTGATAGTGGTAGATGTCTAGTCTCCTTTATGGCTCTAATCTGATAGTGGTAGATGTCTAGTCTCCGTTATGGCTGTAATCTGATAGTGGTAGTGGGGTGGTAGATGTCTAGGCTCCTTTATGTCTCTAATCTGATAGTGGTAGTGTGGTGGTAGATGTCTCCTTTATGGTTCTAATATGATAGTGGTAGTGGGGTGGTAGATGTCTAGTCTCCTTTATGTCTCTAATCTGATAGTGGTAGTGAGGTTGTAGATGTCTAGGCTCCTTTATGGCTCTAATCTGATAGTGGTAGTGGGGTGGTAGATGTCTCCTTTATGGCTCTAATCTGATAGTGGTAGATATCTAGTCTCCTTTATGGCTCTAATCAGATAGTGGTAAATGTCTAGTCTCCTTTATGGCTCTAATCTGATAGTGGTAGATGTCTAGTCTCCTTTATGGCTCTAATATGATAGTGGTAGTGGGGTGGTGGAAGACTCCTTTATGGCTCTAATCTGATAGTGGTAGATGTCCCCTTTATGGCTCTAATCTGATAGTGGGTAGTGGGTGGTAGATGTCTAGGCTCCTTTATGTCTCTAATCTGATAGTGGTAGATGTCTAGTCTCATTTATGGTTCTCATCTGATAGTTGTAGTGGGGTGGTAGATGTCTAGTCTCCTTTATGGCTCTAATCTGATAGTGGTAGATGTCATGTCTCCTTTATGTCTCTAATCTGATAGTGGTAGATGTCTCCTTTATGTCTCTAATCTGATAGTGGTAGTGGGTTTATAGATGTCTAGACTCCTTTATGGCTCTAATCTGATAGTGGTAGATGTCTAGTTTCCTTTATGATTCTAATCTGATAGTGGGAGTTTGTTGGTAGATGTCTAGTCTCCTTTATGGCTCTAATCTGATAGTGTTAGATGTCTAGTCTCCTTTATGGTTCTAATATGATAGTTGTAGTGGGGTGGTAGAAGACTCCTTTATGTCTCTAATCTGATAGTGGTAGATGTCCCCTTTATGGCTCTAATCTGATAGTGGTAGTGGCGTGGTAGATGTCTAGGCACCTTGATGTCTCTAATCTGATAGTGGTAGTGTGGTGGTAGAAGACTCCTTTATGGCTCTAATCTTATAGTGGTACATTCCCCTTTATGGTTCTAATCTGATAGTGGTAGTGGGGTGGTAGATGTCTAGTCTCCTTTATGTCTCTAATCTGATAGTGGTAGATGTCTAGTCTCCTTCATGGTTGTAATCTGATTGTGGTAGTGGGGTGGTAGATGTCTAGTCTCCTTTATGTCTCTAATCTGATAGTGGTAGATGTCTAGTCTCCTTTATTGCTCTAATCTGATCGTGGTAGTGGGGTGGTAGATGTCTCCTTTATGGCTCTAATCTGATAGTGGTAGATGTCTAGTCTCCTTTATGGCTCTAATATGATTGTGGTAGTGGGGTGGTGGAAGACTCCTTTATGGCTCTAATCTGATAGTGGTAGATGTCCCCTTTATGTCTCTAATCTGATAGTGGTAGATGTCTAGTCTCATTCATGGTTCTAATCTGATAGTTGTAGTGGGGTGGTAGCTGTCTAGGCTCCTTTATGTCTCTAATCTGATAGTGGTAGATGTCTAGTCTCATTTATGGTTCTAATCTGATAGTGGTAGTGGGGTGGTAGATGTCTAGGCTCCTTTATGTCTCTAATCTGATAGTGGTAGTGTGGTGGTAGATGTCTCCTTTGTGGTTCTAATATGATAGTGGTAGATGTCTATGCTCCTTTATGTCTCTAATCTGATAGTGGTAGTGTGGTGGTAGATGTCTCCTTTGTGGTTCTAATATGATAGTGGTAGATGTCTATGCTCCTTTATGGTTCTAATCTGATAGTGGTAGTGAGGTTGTAGATGTCTAGGCTCCTTTATGGCTCTAATCTGATAGTGGTAGTGGGGTGGTAGATGTCTCCTTTATGGCTCTAATCTGATAGTGGTAGATGTCTCGTCTCCTTTATGGTTCTAATCTGATAGTGGTAGTGGAATTGTAGATGTCTAGCCTCCTTTATTGCTCTAATCTGATAGTGGTAGATGTCTAGGCTCCTTTATGGCTCTAATCTGATAGTGGTAGATGTCTAGGCTCCTTTATGGCTCTAATCTTATAGTGGTAGATGTCTAGTCTCCTTTATGGCTATAATCTGATAGTGGTAGTGGGGTGGTATAAGACTCCTTCATGTCTCTAATATGATAGTGGTAGTGGGGTGGTAGAAGACTCCTTTATGGCCCTAATCTGATAGTGGTAGATGTCGCCTTTATGGCTCTAATATGATAGTGGTAGTGGGGTGGTAGAAGACTCCTTTATGGCTCTAATCTGATAGTGGTAGATGTCCCCTTTATGACTCTAATATGATAGTGGTAGTTGGGTGGTAGATGTCTATGCTCCTTTATGGCTCTAATCTGATAGTGGTAGTGGGGTGGTAGATGTCTCCTTTATGGCACTAATCTGATAGTGGTAGATGTCTAGTCTCCTTTATGGCTCTAATATGATAGTGGTAGTGGGGTGGTGGAAGACACCTTTATGGCTCTAATCTTATAGTGGTAGATGTCACCTTTATGGCTCTAATCTGATAGTGGTAGGGGGGGTGGTAGATGTCTAGTCTCCTTTATGTCTCTAATCTGATAGTGGTAGATGTCTCGTCTCCTTTATGGGTCTAATCTGAAATTGGTAGTGGGGTGGTAGATGTCTAGGCTCCTTTATGTCTCTAATATGATAGTGGTGGTGGAAGACTCCTTTATGGCTCTAATATGATAGTTGTAGTGGGGTTGTAGATGTCTAGGCTCCTTCATGGTTCTAATCTGATAGTGGTAGTGTGGTGGTAGATGTCTCCTTTGTGGTTCTAATATGATAGTGGTAGTTGGGTGGTAGATGTTGAGGCTCCTTTATGTCTCTAATCTGATAGTGGTAGTGAGGTTGTAGATGTCTAGGCTCCTTTATGGCTCTAATCTGATAGTGGTAGATGTCTAGTCTCCTTTACGGCTCTAATCTGACAGTGGTAGTGGGGTGGTAGATGTCTAGTCTCCTTTATGGCTCTAATCTGATAGTGGTAGATGTCCCCTTTATGGCTCTAATCTGATAGTGGTATATGTCTAGTCTCCTTTATGGTTCTAATCTGATAGTGGTAGTGGAATTGTAGATGTCTAGTCTCCTTTATGTCTCTAATCTGATAGTGGTAGATGTCTAGTCTCCTTTATGGCTCTAATCTGATAGTGGTAGTGGGGTGGTAGATGTCTCCTTTATGGCTCTAATCTGATAGTGGTAGATGCCCCCTTTATGGCTCTAATCTGATAGTGGTAGTGGGGTGGTAGATGTCTAGGCTCCTTTATGTCTCTAATCTGATCGTGGTAGTGGGCTTGTAGATGTCTAGTCTCCTTTATGGCTCTAATTTGATAGTGGTAGATGTCTAGTCTACTTTATGGCTCTAATCTGATAGTGGTAGTGTGGTGGTAGATGTCTAGTCTCCTTTATGGCTCTAATGTGATAGTGGTAGATGTCTAGTCTCCTTTATGGCTCTAATTTGATAGTGGTAGATGTCTAGTCTCCTTCATGGTTCTAATCTGATAGTGGTAGTGGGGTGGTAGATGTCTCCTTTATGGCTCTAATCTGATAGTGGTATATGTCTAGTCTCCTTTATGGTTCTAATCTGATAGTGATAGTGGGGTGGTAGATGTCTAGCCTCCTTTATTGCTCTAATCTGATAGTGGTAGATGTCTAGGCTCCTTTATGGCTCTAATCTGATAGTGGTAGTTGTCTAGTCTCCTTTATGGCTCTAATCTGATAGTGATAGTGGGGTGGTAGAAGACTCCTTTATGGCGTGGTAGAAGACTCCTTTATGGCTCTAATCTGATCGTGGTAGATGTCGGCTTTATGGCTCTAATCTGATAGTGGTAGTAGGGTGGTAGATGTCGAGGCTCCTTTATGTCTCTAATCTGATAGTGGTAGTGGGGTTGTAGATGTCTAGCCTCCTTTATGGCTCTAATCTGATAGTGGTAGTGGGGTGGTAGGTGTCTCCTTTATGGCTCTAATCTGATAGTGGTAGATGTCCCCTTTATGGCTCTAATCTGATAGTGGTAGTTGGGTTGTAGATGTCTAGCCTCCTTTATGGCTCTAATCGTATAGTGGTAGATGTCTAGTCTCCTTTATGTCTCTAATCTGATAGTGGTAGATGTCTAGTCTCCTTCATGGTTCTAATCTGATAGTGGTAGTGGGGTGGTAGATGTCTAGTCTCCTTTATGTCTCTAATCTGATAGTGGTAGATGTCTAGTCTCCTTTATGGCTCTAATCTGATAGTGGTAGTGGGGTGGTAGATGTCTCCTTTATGGCTCTAATCTGATAGTGGTAGATGTCCCCTTTATGGCTCTAATCTGATAGTGGTAGTTGGGTGGTAGATGTCTAGGCTCCTTTATGTCTCTAATCTGATAGTGGTAGTGAGGTTGTAGATGTCTAGTCTCCTTTATGGCTCTAATATGATAGTGATAGTGGGGTGGTGGAAGACTCCTTTATGGCTCTAATCTGATAGTGGTAGATGTCCCCATTATGTCTGTAATCTGATAGTGGTAGTGGGGTGGTAGATATCTAGTCTCATTTATGGCTCTCATCTGATAGTTGTAGTGGGGTGGTAGATGTCTAGTCTCCTTTATGGCTCTAATCTGATAGTGGTAGTGGGGTGGTAGATGTCTCCTTTATGGCTCTAATCTGATAGTGGTAGATGTCCCCTTTATGGCTCTAATCTGATAGTGGTAGTTGGGTGGTAGATGTCTAGGCTCCTTTATGTCTATAATCTGATAGTGGTAGTGAGGTTGTAGATGTCTAGTCTCCTTTATGGCTCTAATATGATAGTGATAGTGGGGTGGTGGAAGACTCCTTTATGGCTCTAATCTGATAGTGGTAGATGTCCCCATTATGTCTGTAATCTGATAGTGGTAGTGGGGTGGTAGATATCTAGTCTCATTTATGGCTCTCATCTGATAGTTGTAGTGGGGTGGTAGATGTCTAGTCTCCTTTATGGCTCTAATCTGATAGTGGTAGATGTCAAGTCTCCTTTATGTCTCTAATCTGATAGTGGTAGATGTCTCCTTTATGTCTCTAATCTGATAGTGGTAGTGGGTTTATAGATGTCTAGCCTCCTTTATGGCTCTAATCTGATAGTGGTAGATGTCTAGTTTCCTTTATGATTCTAATCTGATAGTGGGAGTTTGTTGGTAGATGTCTAGTCTCCTTTATGGCTCTAATCTGATAGTGTTAGATGTCTAGTCTCCTTTATGGTTCTAATATGATAGTGGTAGTAGGGTGGTAGAAGACCCCTTTATGGCTCTAATCTGATAGTGGTAGATGTCCCCTTTATGGCTCTAATCTGATAGTGGTAGTGGGATGGTAGATGTCTAGGCACCTTGATGTCTCTAATCTGATAGTGGTAGTGTGGTGGTAGATGTCCCCTTTATGGCTCTAATCTGATAGTGGTAGTGGCGTGGTAGATGTCTAGGCTCCTTTATGTCTCTAATCGGATAGTGGTAGTGGGGTGGTAGATGTCTAGTCTCCTTTATGGCTCTAATCTGATAGTGGTACATTCCCCTTTATGGTTCTAATCTGATAGTGGTAGTGGGGTGGTAGATGTCTAGGCTCCTTTATGTCTCTAATCGGATAGTGGTAGTGGGGTGGTAGATGTCTAGTCTCCTTTATGGCTCAAATCTGATAGTGGTAGTGGGGTGGTAGATGTCTCCTTTATGGCTCTAATCTGATAGTGGTAGTGGGGTGGTAGATGTCCAGTCTCCTTTATGGCTCTAATCTGATAGTGGTAGATGTCTAGTCTCCTCTATGGCTCTAATCTGGTAGTTGTAGATGTCTAGTCTCCTTTATGGTTCTAATCTGATAGTGGTAGTGGAATTGTAGATGTCTAGCCTCCTTTATTGCTCTAATCTGATAGTGGTAGATGTCTAGTCTCCGTTATGGCTCTAATCTGATAGTGGTAGATGTCTAGTCTCCGTTATGGCTGTAATCTGATAGTGGTAGTGGGGTGGTAGATGTCTAGGCTCCTTATTGTCTCTAATGTGATAGTGGTAGTGGGGTGGTAGATGTCTAGTCTCGTTTGTCTCTAATCTGATAGTGGTAGTGGGGTTGTAGATGTCTAACCTCCTTTATGGCTCTAATCTGATAGTGGTAGTGGGGTGGTAGAAGACTCCTTTATGTCTCTAATCTGATAGTGGTAGATGTCCCCTTTATGTCTCTAATCTGATAGTGGTAGATGTCTAGTATCCTTCATGGCTGATAGTGGTATTGTGGTGGTAGATGCCTCCTTTATGACTCTAATCTGATAGTGGTAGTGGGGTGGTAGAATACTCCTTTATGGCTCTAATCTGATAGTGGTAGATGTCGCCTTTATGGCTCTAATCTGATAGTGGTAGATGTCGCCTTTATGACTCTAATCTGATAGTGGTAGATGTCCCTTTTATGGCTCTAATCTGATAGTGGTAGTTGGGTGGTAGATGTCGAGGCTCTTTTATGTCTCTAATCTGATAGTGGTAGATGTCTAGTCTCCTTTATGGCTGATAGTGGTAGTGTGGTGGTAGATGCCTCCTTTATGTCTCTAATATGATAGTGGTAGTGGGGTGGTACAAGACTCCTTTATGGCTCTAATCTGATAGTGGTAGTGGGGTGGTAGATGTCTAGGCTCCTTTATGTCTCTAATCGGATAGTGGTAGTGGGGTGGTAGATGTCTAGTCTCCTTTATGGCTCTAATCTGATAGTGGTAGTGGGATGGTAGATGTCTCCTTCATGGCTCTAATCTGATAGTGGTAGATGTCTAGTCTCCTTTATGGCTCTAATCTGGTAGTTGTAGATGTCTAGTCTCCTTTATGGTTCTAATCTGATAGTGGTAGTGGAATTGTAGATGTCTAGCCTCCTTTATTGCTCTAATCTGATAGTGGTAGATGTCTAGCCTCCTTTATTGCTCTAATCTGATAGTGGTAGATGTCTAGTCTCCTTTATGGCTCTAATCTGATAGTGGTAGATGTCTAGTCTCCGTTATGGCTGTAATCTGATAGTGGTAGTGGGGTGGTAGATGTCTAGGCTCCTTTATGTCTCTAATCTGATAGTGGTAGTGTGGTGGTAGATGTCTCCTTTATGGTTCTAATATGATAGTGGTAGTGGGGTGGTAGATGTCTAGTCTCCTTTATGTCTCTAATCTGATAGTGGTAGTGAGGTTGTAGATGTCTAGGCTCCTTTATGGCTCTAATCTGATAGTGGTAGTGGGGTGGTAGATGTCTCCTTTATGGCTCTAATCTGATAGTGGTAGATATCTAGTCTCCTTTATGGCTCTAATCAGATAGTGGTAAATGTCTAGTCTCCTTTATGGCTCTAATCTGATAGTGGTAGATGTCTAGTCTCCTTTATGGCTCTAATATGATAGTGGTAGTGGGGTGGTGGAAGACTCCTTTATGGCTCTAATCTGATAGTGGTAGATGTCCCCTTTATGGCTCTAATCTGATAGTGGGTAGTGGGTGGTAGATGTCTAGGCTCCTTTATGTCTCTAATCTGATAGTGGTAGATGTCTAGTCTCATTTATGGTTCTCATCTGATAGTTGTAGTGGGGTGGTAGATGTCTAGTCTCCTTTATGGCTCTAATCTGATAGTGGTAGATGTCATGTCTCCTTTATGTCTCTAATCTGATAGTGGTAGATGTCTCCTTTATGTCTCTAATCTGATAGTGGTAGTGGGTTTATAGATGTCTAGACTCCTTTATGGCTCTAATCTGATAGTGGTAGATGTCTAGTTTCCTTTATGATTCTAATCTGATAGTGGGAGTTTGTTGGTAGATGTCTAGTCTCCTTTATGGCTCTAATCTGATAGTGTTAGATGTCTAGTCTCCTTTATGGTTCTAATATGATAGTTGTAGTGGGGTGGTAGAAGACTCCTTTATGTCTCTAATCTGATAGTGGTAGATGTCCCCTTTATGGCTCTAATCTGATAGTGGTAGTGGCGTGGTAGATGTCTAGGCACCTTGATGTCTCTAATCTGATAGTGGTAGTGTGGTGGTAGAAGACTCCTTTATGGCTCTAATCTTATAGTGGTACATTCCCCTTTATGGTTCTAATCTGATAGTGGTAGTGGGGTGGTAGATGTCTAGTCTCCTTTATGTCTCTAATCTGATAGTGGTAGATGTCTAGTCTCCTTCATGGTTGTAATCTGATTGTGGTAGTGGGGTGGTAGATGTCTAGTCTCCTTTATGTCTCTAATCTGATAGTGGTAGATGTCTAGTCTCCTTTATTGCTCTAATCTGATCGTGGTAGTGGGGTGGTAGATGTCTCCTTTATGGCTCTAATCTGATAGTGGTAGATGTCTAGTCTCCTTTATGGCTCTAATATGATTGTGGTAGTGGGGTGGTGGAAGACTCCTTTATGGCTCTAATCTGATAGTGGTAGATGTCCCCTTTATGTCTCTAATCTGATAGTGGTAGATGTCTAGTCTCATTCATGGTTCTAATCTGATAGTTGTAGTGGGGTGGTAGCTGTCTAGGCTCCTTTATGTCTCTAATCTGATAGTGGTAGATGTCTAGTCTCATTTATGGTTCTAATCTGATAGTGGTAGTGGGGTGGTAGATGTCTAGGCTCCTTTATGTCTCTAATCTGATAGTGGTAGTGTGGTGGTAGATGTCTCCTTTGTGGTTCTAATATGATAGTGGTAGATGTCTATGCTCCTTTATGTCTCTAATCTGATAGTGGTAGTGTGGTGGTAGATGTCTCCTTTGTGGTTCTAATATGATAGTGGTAGATGTCTATGCTCCTTTATGGTTCTAATCTGATAGTGGTAGTGAGGTTGTAGATGTCTAGGCTCCTTTATGGCTCTAATCTGATAGTGGTAGTGGGGTGGTAGATGTCTCCTTTATGGCTCTAATCTGATAGTGGTAGATGTCTCGTCTCCTTTATGGTTCTAATCTGATAGTGGTAGTGGAATTGTAGATGTCTAGCCTCCTTTATTGCTCTAATCTGATAGTGGTAGATGTCTAGGCTCCTTTATGGCTCTAATCTGATAGTGGTAGATGTCTAGGCTCCTTTATGGCTCTAATCTTATAGTGGTAGATGTCTAGTCTCCTTTATGGCTATAATCTGATAGTGGTAGTGGGGTGGTATAAGACTCCTTCATGTCTCTAATATGATAGTGGTAGTGGGGTGGTAGAAGACTCCTTTATGGCCCTAATCTGATAGTGGTAGATGTCGCCTTTATGGCTCTAATATGATAGTGGTAGTGGGGTGGTAGAAGACTCCTTTATGGCTCTAATCTGATAGTGGTAGATGTCCCCTTTATGACTCTAATATGATAGTGGTAGTTGGGTGGTAGATGTCTATGCTCCTTTATGGCTCTAATCTGATAGTGGTAGTGGGGTGGTAGATGTCTCCTTTATGGCACTAATCTGATAGTGGTAGATGTCTAGTCTCCTTTATGGCTCTAATATGATAGTGGTAGTGGGGTGGTGGAAGACACCTTTATGGCTCTAATCTTATAGTGGTAGATGTCACCTTTATGGCTCTAATCTGATAGTGGTAGGGGGGTGGTAGATGTCTAGTCTCCTTTATGTCTCTAATCTGATAGTGGTAGATGTCTCGTCTCCTTTATGGGTCTAATCTGAAATTGGTAGTGGGGTGGTAGATGTCTAGGCTCCTTTATGTCTCTAATATGATAGTGGTGGTGGAAGACTCCTTTATGGCTCTAATATGATAGTTGTAGTGGGGTTGTAGATGTCTAGGCTCCTTCATGGTTCTAATCTGATAGTGGTAGTGTGGTGGTAGATGTCTCCTTTGTGGTTCTAATATGATAGTGGTAGTTGGGTGGTAGATGTTGAGGCTCCTTTATGTCTCTAATCTGATAGTGGTAGTGAGGTTGTAGATGTCTAGGCTCCTTTATGGCTCTAATCTGATAGTGGTAGATGTCTAGTCTCCTTTACGGCTCTAATCTGACAGTGGTAGTGGGGTGGTAGATGTCTAGTCTCCTTTATGGCTCTAATCTGATAGTGGTAGATGTCCCCTTTATGGCTCTAATCTGATAGTGGTATATGTCTAGTCTCCTTTATGGTTCTAATCTGATAGTGGTAGTGGAATTGTAGATGTCTAGTCTCCTTTATGTCTCTAATCTGATAGTGGTAGATGTCTAGTCTCCTTTATGGCTCTAATCTGATAGTGGTAGTGGGGTGGTAGATGTCTCCTTTATGGCTCTAATCTGATAGTGGTAGATGCCCCCTTTATGGCTCGAATCTGATAGTGGTAGTGGGGTGGTAGATGTCTAGGCTCCTTTATGTCTCTAATCTGATCGTGGTAGTGGGCTTGTAGATGTCTAGTCTCCTTTATGGCTCTAATTTGATAGTGGTAGATGTCTAGTCTACTTTATGGCTCTAATCTGATAGTGGTAGTGTGGTGGTAGATGTCTAGTCTCCTTTATGGCTCTAATGTGATAGTGGTAGATGTCTAGTCTCCTTTATGGCTCTAATTTGATAGTGGTAGATGTCTAGTCTCCTTCATGGTTCTAATCTGATAGTGGTAGTGGGGTGGTAGATGTCTCCTTTATGGCTCTAATCTGATAGTGGTATATGTCTAGTCTCCTTTATGGTTCTAATCTGATAGTGATAGTGGGGTGGTAGATGTCTAGCCTCCTTTATTGCTCTAATCTGATAGTGGTAGATGTCTAGGCTCCTTTATGGCTCTAATCTGATAGTGGTAGTTGTCTAGTCTCCTTTATGGCTCTAATCTGATAGTGATAGTGGGGTGGTAGAAGACTCCTTTATGGCGTGGTAGAAGACTCCTTTATGGCTCTAATCTGATCGTGGTAGATGTCGGCTTTATGGCTCTAATCTGATAGTGGTAGTAGGGTGGTAGATGTCGAGGCTCCTTTATGTCTCTAATCTGATAGTGGTAGTGGGGTTGTAGATGTCTAGCCTCCTTTATGGCTCTAATCTGATAGTGGTAGTGGGGTGGTAGGTGTCTCCTTTATGGCTCTAATCTGATAGTGGTAGATGTCCCCTTTATGGCTCTAATCTGATAGTGGTAGTTGGGTTGTAGATGTCTAGCCTCCTTTATGGCTCTAATCGTATAGTGGTAGATGTCTAGTCTCCTTTATGTCTCTAATCTGATAGTGGTAGATGTCTAGTCTCCTTCATGGTTCTAATCTGATAGTGGTAGTGGGGTGGTAGATGTCTAGTCTCCTTTATGTCTCTAATCTGATAGTGGTAGATGTCTAGTCTCCTTTATGGCTCTAATCTGATAGTGGTAGTGGGGTGGTAGATGTCTCCTTTATGGCTCTAATCTGATAGTGGTAGATGTCCCCTTTATGGCTCTAATCTGATAGTGGTAGTTGGGTGGTAGATGTCTAGGCTCCTTTATGTCTCTAATCTGATAGTGGTAGTGAGGTTGTAGATGTCTAGTCTCCTTTATGGCTCTAATATGATAGTGATAGTGGGGTGGTGGAAGACTCCTTTATGGCTCTAATCTGATAGTGGTAGATGTCCCCATTATGTCTGTAATCTGATAGTGGTAGTGGGGTGGTAGATATCTAGTCTCATTTATGGCTCTCATCTGATAGTTGTAGTGGGGTGGTAGATGTCTAGTCTCCTTTATGGCTCTAATCTGATAGTGGTAGATGTCAAGTCTCCTTTATGTCTCTAATCTGATAGTGGTAGATGTCTCCTTTATGTCTCTAATCTGATAGTGGTAGTGGGTTTATAGATGTCTAGCCTCCTTTATGGCTCTAATCTGATAGTGGTAGATGTCTAGTTTCCTTTATGATTCTAATCTGATAGTGGGAGTTTGTTGGTAGATGTCTAGTCTCCTTTATGGCTCTAATCTGATAGTGTTAGATGTCTAGTCTCCTTTATGGTTCTAATATGATAGTGGTAGTAGGGTGGTAGAAGACCCCTTTATGGCTCTAATCTGATAGTGGTAGATGTCCCCTTTATGGCTCTAATCTGATAGTGGTAGTGGGATGGTAGATGTCTAGGCACCTTGATGTCTCTAATCTGATAGTGGTAGTAGATGTCCCCTTTATGGCTCTAATCTGATAGTGGTAGTGGCGTGGTAGATGTCTAGGCTCCTTTATGTCTCTAATCGGATAGTGGTAGTGGGGTGGTAGATGTCTAGTCTCCTTTATGGCTCTAATCTGATAGTGGTACATTCCCCTTTATGGTTCTAATCTGATAGTGGTAGTGGGGTGGTAGATGTCTAGGCTCCTTTATGTCTCTAATCGGATAGTGGTAGTGGGGTGGTAGATGTCTAGTCTCCTTTATGGCTCAAATCTGATAGTGGTAGTGGGGTGGTAGATGTCTCCTTTATGGCTCTAATCTGATAGTGGTAGTGGGGTGGTAGATGTCCAGTCTCCTTTATGGCTCTAATCTGATAGTGGTAGATGTCTAGTCTCCTCTATGGCTCTAATCTGGTAGTTGTAGATGTCTAGTCTCCTTTATGGTTCTAATCTGATAGTGGTAGTGGAATTGTAGATGTCTAGCCTCCTTTATTGCTCTAATCTGATAGTGGTAGATGTCTAGTCTCCTTTATTGCTCTAATCTGATCGTGGTAGTGGGGTGGTAGATGTCTCCTTTATGGCTCTAATCTGATAGTGGTAGATGTCTAGTCTCCTTTATGGCTCTAATATGATTGTGGTAGTGGGGTGGTGGAAGACTCCTTTATGGCTCTAATCTGATAGTGGTAGATGTCCCCTTTATGTCTCTAATCTGATAGTGGTAGATGTCTAGTCTCATTCATGGTTCTAATCTGATAGTTGTAGTGGGGTGGTAGCTGTCTAGGCTCCTTTATGTCTCTAATCTGATAGTGGTAGATGTCTAGTCTCATTCATGGTTCTAATCTGATAGTTGTAGTGGGGTGGTAGCTGTCTAGGCTCCTTTATGGCTCTAATCTGATAGTGGTAGATGTCCCCTTTATGTCTCTAATCTGATAGTGGTAGATGTCTAGGCTCCTTTATGGCTCTAATCTGATAGTGGTAGTGGGGTGGTAGATGTCTAGGCTCCTTTATGTCTCTAATCTGATAGTGGTAGTGTGGTGGTAGATGTCTCCTTTGTGGTTCTAATATGATAGTGGTAGATGTCTATGCTCCTTTATGTCTCTAATCTGATAGTGGTAGTGTGGTGGTAGATGTCTCCTTTGTGGTTCTAATATGATAGTGGTAGATGTCTATGCTCCTTTATGGTTCTAATCTGATAGTGGTAGTGAGGTTGTAGATGTCTAGGCTCCTTTATGGCTCTAATCTGATAGTGGTAGTGGGGTGGTAGATGTCTCCTTTATGGCTCTAATCTGATAGTGGTAGATGTCTCGTCTCCTTTATGGTTCTAATCTGATAGTGGTAGTGGAATTGTAGATGTCTAGCCTCCTTTATTGCTCTAATCTGATAGTGGTAGATGTCTAGGCTCCTTTATGGCTCTAATCTGATAGTGGTAGATGTCTAGGCTCCTTTATGGCTCTAATCTTATAGTGGTAGATGTCTAGTCTCCTTTATGGCTATAATCTGATAGTGGTAGTGGGGTGGTATAAGACTCCTTCATGTCTCTAATATGATAGTGGTAGTGGGGTGGTAGAAGACTCCTTTATGGCCCTAATCTGATAGTGGTAGATGTCGCCTTTATGGCTCTAATATGATAGTGGTAGTGGGGTGGTAGAAGACTCCTTTATGGCTCTAATCTGATAGTGGTAGATGTCCCCTTTATGACTCTAATATGATAGTGGTAGTTGGGTGGTAGATGTCTATGCTCCTTTATGGCTCTAATATGATAGTGGTAGTGGGGTGGTGGAAGACACCTTTATGGCTCTAATCTTATAGTGGTAGATGTCACCTTTATGGCTCTAATCTGATAGTGGTAGGGGGGTGGTAGATGTCTAGTCTCCTTTATGTCTCTAATCTGATAGTGGTAGATGTCTCGTCTCCTTTATGGGTCTAATCTGAAATTGGTAGTGGGGTGGTAGATGTCTAGGCTCCTTTATGTCTCTAATATGATAGTGGTGGTGGAAGACTCCTTTATGGCTCTAATATGATAGTTGTAGTGGGGTTGTAGATGTCTAGGCTCCTTCATGGTTCTAATCTGATAGTGGTAGTGTGGTGGTAGATGTCTCCTTTGTGGTTCTAATATGATAGTGGTAGTTGGGTGGTAGATGTTGAGGCTCCTTTATGTCTCTAATCTGATAGTGGTAGTGAGGTTGTAGATGTCTAGGCTCCTTTATGGCTCTAATCTGATAGTGGTAGATGTCTAGTCTCCTTTACGGCTCTAATCTGACAGTGGTAGTGGGGTGGTAGATGTCTAGTCTCCTTTATGGCTCTAATCTGATAGTGGTAGATGTCCCCTTTATGGCTCTAATCTGATAGTGGTATATGTCTAGTCTCCTTTATGGTTCTAATCTGATAGTGGTAGTGGAATTGTAGATGTCTAGTCTCCTTTATGTCTCTAATCTGATAGTGGTAGATGTCTAGTCTCCTTTATGGCTCTAATCTGATAGTGGTAGTGGGGTGGTAGATGTCTAGGCTCCTTTATGTCTCTAATCTGATAGTGGTAGTGTGGTGGTAGATGTCTCCTTTGTGGTTCTAATATGATAGTGGTAGATGTCTATGCTCCTTTATGTCTCTAATCTGATAGTGGTAGTGTGGTGGTAGATGTCTCCTTTGTGGTTCTAATATGATAGTGGTAGATGTCTATGCTCCTTTATGGTTCTAATCTGATAGTGGTAGTGAGGTTGTAGATGTCTAGGCTCCTTTATGGCTCTAATCTGATAGTGGTAGTGGGGTGGTAGATGTCTCCTTTATGGCTCTAATCTGATAGTGGTAGATGTCTCGTCTCCTTTATGGTTCTAATCTGATAGTGGTAGTGGAATTGTAGATGTCTAGCCTCCTTTATTGCTCTAATCTGATAGTGGTAGATGTCTAGGCTCCTTTATGGCTCTAATCTGATAGTGGTAGATGTCTAGGCTCCTTTATGGCTCTAATCTTATAGTGGTAGATGTCTAGTCTCCTTTATGGCTATAATCTGATAGTGGTAGTGGGGTGGTATAAGACTCCTTCATGTCTCTAATATGATAGTGGTAGTGGGGTGGTAGAAGACTCCTTTATGGCCCTAATCTGATAGTGGTAGATGTCGCCTTTATGGCTCTAATATGATAGTGGTAGTGGGGTGGTAGAAGACTCCTTTATGGCTCTAATCTGATAGTGGTAGATGTCCCCTTTATGACTCTAATATGATAGTGGTAGTTGGGTGGTAGATGTCTATGCTCCTTTATGGCTCTAATATGATAGTGGTAGTGGGGTGGTGGAAGACACCTTTATGGCTCTAATCTTATAGTGGTAGATGTCACCTTTATGGCTCTAATCTGATAGTGGTAGGGGGGTGGTAGATGTCTAGTCTCCTTTATGTCTCTAATCTGATAGTGGTAGATGTCTCGTCTCCTTTATGGGTCTAATCTGAAATTGGTAGTGGGGTGGTAGATGTCTAGGCTCCTTTATGTCTCTAATATGATAGTGGTGGTGGAAGACTCCTTTATGGCTCTAATATGATAGTTGTAGTGGGGTTGTAGATGTCTAGGCTCCTTCATGGTTCTAATCTGATAGTGGTAGTGTGGTGGTAGATGTCTCCTTTGTGGTTCTAATATGATAGTGGTAGTTGGGTGGTAGATGTTGAGGCTCCTTTATGTCTCTAATCTGATAGTGGTAGTGAGGTTGTAGATGTCTAGGCTCCTTTATGGCTCTAATCTGATAGTGGTAGATGTCTAGTCTCCTTTACGGCTCTAATCTGACAGTGGTAGTGGGGTGGTAGATGTCTAGTCTCCTTTATGGCTCTAATCTGATAGTGGTAGATGTCCCCTTTATGGCTCTAATCTGATAGTGGTATATGTCTAGTCTCCTTTATGGTTCTAATCTGATAGTGGTAGTGGAATTGTAGATGTCTAGTCTCCTTTATGTCTCTAATCTGATAGTGGTAGATGTCTAGTCTCCTTTATGGCTCTAATCTGATAGTGGTAGTGGGGTGGTAGATGTCTCCTTTATGGCTCTAATCTGATAGTGGTAGATGCCCCCTTTATGGCTCTAATCTGATAGTGGTAGTGGGGTGGTAGATGTCTAGGCTCCTTTATGTCTCTAATCTGATCGTGGTAGTGGGCTTGTAGATGTCTAGTCTCCTTTATGGCTCTAATTTGATAGTGGTAGATGTCTAGTCTACTTTATGGCTCTAATCTGATAGTGGTAGTGTGGTGGTAGATGTCTAGTCTCCTTTATGGCTCTAATCTGATAGTGGTAGATGTCTAGTCTCCTTTATGGCTCTAATTTGATAGTGGTAGATGTCTAGTCTACTTTATGGCTCTAATCTGATAGTGGTAGTGTGGTGGTAGATGTCTAGTCTCCTTTATGGTTTTAATCTGATAGTGGTTGTGTGGTAGTGTGGTGGTAGATGCCTCCTTTATTTCTCTAATCTGATAGAGGTAGATGTCTAGTCTCCGTTATGTCTCTAATCTGATAGTGGTAGATGTCTAGTCTCCGTTATGGCTCTAATCTGATAGTGGTAGTGGGGTGGTAGATGACTCCTTTATGACTCTAATCTGATACTGGTAGTTGGGTTGTAGATGTCTAGACTCCTTTATGGTTCTAATCTGATAGTGGTAGATGTCTAGTCTCCTTTATGGTTTTAATCTGATAGTGGTAGTGTGGTGGTAGATGCCTCCTTTATGGCTGTAATCTGATAGTGGTAGTGGGGTGGTAGAAGACTCCTTTATGGCTCTAATCTGATAGTGGTAGATGTTTAGTCTCCTTTATGGCTCTAATCTGATAGTGGTAGATGTCTAGTCTCCTTTATGGTTCTAATCTGATAGTGATAGTGGGGTGGTAGATGTCTAGCCTCCTTTATTGCTCTAATCTGATAGTGGTAGATGTCTAGGCTCCTTTATGGCTCTAATCTGATAGTGGTACTTGTCTAGGCTCCTTTATGGCTCTAATCTGATAGTGGTAGTTGTCTAGTCTCCTTTATGGCTCTAATATGATAGTGGTAGTGGGGTGGTAGAAGACTCCTTTATGGCTCTAATCTGATAGTGGTAGTGGGGTGGTAGATGTCTCCTTTATGAGGAGTCTAGTCTGATAGTGATAGTGGGGTGGTAGATGTCTAGCCTCCTTTATTGCTCTAATCTGATAGTGGTAGACGTCTAGTCTCCTTTATGGGTCTGATCTGATAGTGGTAATGGGGTTGTAGATATCTAGTCTTCTTTATGGCTCTAATCTGATAGTGGTAGATGTCTAGTCTCCTTTATGGCTGTAATCTGATAGTGGTAGTGTGGTGGTAGATGTCTCCTTTATGACTCTAATCTGATAGTGGTAGATGTCCACTTTATGGCTCTAATCTGATAGGGGTAGATGTCTAGTCTCCTTTATGGCTCTAATCTGACAGTGGTAGTGGGGTGGTAGAAGACTCCTTTATGGCTCTAATCTGATAGTGGTAGATGTCCCCTTTATGGCTCTAATCTGATAGTGGTAGTGGGGTGGTAGATGTCTCCTTTATGAGGAGTCTAGTCTGATAGTGATAGTGGGGTGGTAGATGTCTAGCCTCCTTTATTGCTCTAATCTGATAGTGGTAGACGTCTAGTCTCCTTTATGGGTCTGATCTGATAGTGGTAATGGGGTTGTAGATATCTAGTCTCCTTTATGGCTCTAATCTGATAGTGGTAGATGTCTAGTCTCCTTTATGGCTGTAATCTGATAGTGGTAGTGTGGTGGTAGATGTCTCCTTTATGACTCTAATCTGATAGTGGTAGATGTCCACTTTATGGCTCTAATCTGATAGTGGTAGTGGGGTGGTTCGATGGCTAGGCTCCTTTATGTCTCTAATCTGATAGTGGTAGTTGGGTTGTAGATGTCTAGCCTCCTTTATGGCTCTAATCGTATAGTGGTAGATGTCTAGCCTCCTTTATGGCTCTAATCGTATAGTGGTAGATGTCTAGTCTCCTTTATGGCTCTAATCTGATAGTGGTAGTGGGGTTGTAGATGTCTAGCCTCCTTTATGGCTCTAATCTGATAGTGGTAGATGTCTAGTCTGCTTTATGGTTCTAATCTGACAGTGGTAGTGGGGTGGTAGAAGACTCCTTTATGGCTCTAATCTGATAGTGGTAGATGTCCCCTTTATGGCTCTAATCTGATAGTGGTAGTGGGGTGGTAGATGTCTAGGCTCCTTTATGTCTCTAATCTGATCGTGGTAGTGGGGTTGTAGATGTCTAGCCTCCTTTATGGCTCTAATTTGATATTGGTAGATGTCTAGTCTACTTTATGGCTCTAATCTGATAGTGGTGGTAGATGTCTAGTCTCCTTTATGGCTCTAATCTGATAGTGGTAGATGTCTAGTCTCCTTTATGGCTATAATCTGATAGCAGTAGATGTCTAGTCTCCTTTATGGTTTTAATCTGATAGTGGTTGTGTGGTAGTGTGGTGGTAGATGCCTCCTTTATGGCTCTAATCTGATAGTGATAGATGTCTAGTCTCCTTTATGGCTCTAATCTGATAGAGGTAGATGTCTAGTCTCCGTTATGGCTCTAATCTGATAGTGGTAGTGGGGTGGTAGATGTCTCCTTTATGGCTCTAATCTGATAGTGGTATATGTCTAGTCTCCTTTATGGTTCTAATCTGATAGTGATAGTGGGGTGGTAGATGTCTAGCCTCCTTTATTGCTCTAATCTGATAGTGGTAGATGTCTAGGCTCCTTTATGGCTCTAATCTGATAGTGGTAGTTGTCTAGTCTCCTTTATGGCTCTAATCTGATAGTGATAGTGGGGTGGTAGAAGACTCCTTTATGGCGTGGTAGAAGACTCCTTTATGGCTCTAATCTGATCGTGGTAGATGTCGGCTTTATGGCTCTAATCTGATAGTGGTAGTAGGGTGGTAGATGTCGAGGCTCCTTTATGTCTCTAATCTGATAGTGGTAGTGGGGTTGTAGATGTCTAGCCTCCTTTATGGCTCTAATCTGATAGTGGTAGTGGGGTGGTAGGTGTCTCCTTTATGGCTCTAATCTGATAGTGGTAGATGTCTTGACTCCTTTATGGCTCTAATCTGACAGTGGTAATGGGGTTGTAGATGTCTAGTCTCCTTTATGGCTCTAATCTGATAGTGGTAGATGTCTAGTCTCCTTTATGGCTGTAATCTGATAGTGGTAGTGTGGTGGTAGATGTCTCCTTTATGACTCTAATCTGATAGTGGTAGATGTCCCCTTTATGGCTCTAATCTGATAGTGGTAGTTGGGTTGTAGATGTCTAGCCTCCTTTATGGCTCTAATCGTATAGTGGTAGATGTCTAGTCTCCTTTATGGCTCTAATCTGATAGTGGTAGTGTGGTGGAAGATGTCTAGTCTCCTTTATGGCTCTAATCTGATAGTGGTAGAAGTCTAGTCTCCTTTATGGTTCTAATCTGATAGTGGTAGTGGGGTGGTAGATGTCTAGTCTCCTTTATGGCTCTAATCTGATAGTGGTAGATGTCTAGTCTCCTTTACAGCTCTAATCTGATAGTGGTAGTGTGGTGGTAGATGTCTAGTCTCCTTTATGACTCTAATCTGATAGTGATAGTGGGGTGGAGATGTCTAGCCTCCTTTATGGCTCTAATCTGATAGTGGTATTGGGGTGGTAGGTGTCTCCTTTATGGCTCTAATCTGATAGTGGTAGATGTCTTGACTCCTTTATGGCTCTAATCTGACAGTGGTAATGGGGTTGTAGATGTCTAGTCTCCTTTATGGCTCTAATCTGATAGTGGTAGATGTCTAGTCTCCTTTATGGCTGTAATCTGATAGTGGTAGTGTGGTGGTAGATGTCTCCTTTATGACTCTAATCTGATAGTGGTAGATGTCCCCTTTATGGCTCTAATCTGATAGTGGTAGTTGGGTTGTAGATGTCTAGCCTCCTTTAAGGCTCTAATCGTATAGTGGTAGATGTCTAGTCTCCTTTATGGCTCTAATCTGATAGTGGTAGTGTGGTGGAAGATGTCTAGTCTCCTTTATGGCTCTAATCTGATAGTGGTAGATGTCTAGTCTCCTTTATGGTTCTAATCTGATAGTGGTAGTGGGGTGGTAGATGTCTAGTCTCCTTTATGGCTCTAATCTGATAGTGGTAGATGTCTAGTCTCCTTTACAGCTATAATCTGATAGTGGTAGTGTGGTGGTAGATGTCCAGTCTCCTTTATGACTCTAATCTGATAGTGATAGTGGGGTGGTAGATGTCTAGCCTCCTTTATGGCTCTAATCTGATAGGGGTAGATGTCTAGTCTCCTTTATGGTTCTAATCTGACAGTGGTAGTGGGGTGGTAGAAGACTCCTTTATGGCTCTAATCTGATAGTGGTAGATGTCCCCTTTATGGCTCTAATCTGATAGTGGTAGTGGGGTGGTAGATGTCTAGGCTCCTTTATGTCTCTAATCTGATCGTGGTAGTGGGGTTGTAGATGTCTAGCCTCCTTTATGGCTCTAATTTGATAGTAGTAGATGTCTAGTCTACTTTATGGCTCTAATCTGATAGTGGTGGTAGATGTCTAGTCTCCTTTATGGCTCTAATCTGATAGTGGTAGATGTCTAGTCTCTTTTATGGCTATAATCTGATAGCAGTAGATGTCTAGTCTCCTTTATGGTTTTAATCTGATAGTGGTTGTGTGGTAGTGTGGTGGTAGATGCCTCCTTTATGGCTCTAATCTGATAGTGATAGATGTCTAGTCTCCTTTATGGCTCTAATCTGATAGAGGTAGATGTCTAGTCTCCGTTATGGCTCTAATCTGATAGTGGTAGTGGGGTGGTAGATGTCTCCTTTATGGCTCTAATCTGATAGTGGTATATGTCTAGTCTCCTGTATGGTTCTAATCTGATAGTGATAGTGGGGTGGTAGATGTCTAGCCTCCTTTATTGCTCTAATCTGATAGTCGTAGATGTCTAGGCTCCTTTATGGCTCTAATCTGATAGTGGTAGTTGTCTAGTCTCCTTTATGGCTCTAATCTGATAGTGATAGTGGGGTGGTAGAAGACTCCTTTATGGCGTGGTAGAAGACTCCTTTATGGCTCTAATCTGATCGTGGTAGATGTCGGCTTTATGGCTCTAATCTGATAGTGGTAGTAGGGTGGTAGATGTCGAGGCTCCTTTATGTCTCTAATTTGATAGTGGTAGTGGGGTTGTAGATGTCTAGCCTCCTTTATGGCTCTAATCTGATAGTGGTAGTGGGGTGGTAGGTGTCTCCTTTATGGCTCTAATCTGATAGTGGTAGATGTCTTGACTCCTTTATGGCTCTAATCTGACAGTGGTAATGGGGTTGTAGATGTCTAGTCTCCTTTATGGCTCTAATCTGATAGTGGTAGATGTCTAGTCTCCTTTATGGCTGTAATCTGATAGTGGTAGTGTGGTGGTAGATGTCTCCTTTATGACTCTAATCTGATAGTGGTAGATGTCCCCTTTATGGCTCTAATCTGATAGTGGTAGTTGGGTTGTAGATGTCTAGCCTCCTTTATGGCTCTAATCGTATAGTGGTAGATGTCTAGTCTCCTTTATGGCTCTAATCTGATAGTGGTAGTGTGGTGGAAGATGTCTAGTCTCCTTTATGGCTCTAATCTGATAGTGGTAGATGTCTAGTCTCCTTTATGGTTCTAATCTGATAGTGGTAGTGGGGTGGTAGATGTCTAGTCTCCTTTATGGCTCTAATCTGATAGTGGTAGATGTCTAGTCTCCTTTACAGCTCTAATCTGATAGTGGTAGTGTGGTGGTAGATGTCTAGTCTCCTTTATGACTCTAATCTGATAGTGATAGTGGGGTGGAGATGTCTAGCCTCCTTTATGGCTCTAATCTGATAGTGGTAGTGGGGTGGTAGGTGTCTCCTTTATGGCTCTAATCTGATAGTGGTAGATGTCTTGACTCCTTTATGGCTCTAATCTGACAGTGGTAATGGGGTTGTAGATGTCTAGTCTCCTTTATGGCTCTAATCTGATAGTGGTAGATGTCTAGTCTCCTTTATGGCTGTAATCTGATAGTGGTAGTGTGGTGGTAGATGTCTCCTTTATGACTCTAATCTGATAGTGGTAGATGTCCCCTTTATGGCTCTAATCTGATAGTGGTAGTTGGGTTGTAGATGTCTAGCCTCCTTTAAGGCTCTAATCGTATAGTGGTAGATGTCTAGACTCCTTTATGGCTCTAATCTGATAGTGGTAGTGTGGTGGAAGATGTCTAGTCTCCTTTATGGCTCTAATCTGATAGTGGTAGATGTCTAGTCTCCTTTATGGTTCTAATCTGATAGTGGTAGTGGGGTGGTAGATGTCTAGTCTCCTTTATGGCTCTAATCTGATAGTGGTAGATGTCTAGTCTCCTTTATGGCTATAATCTGATAGCAGTAGATGTCTAGTCTCCTTTATGGTTTTAATCTGATAGTGGTTGTGTGGTAGTGTGGTGGTAGATGCCTCCTTTATGGCTCTAATCTGATAGTGATAGATGTCTAGTCTCCTTTATGGCTCTAATCTGATAGAGGTAGATGTCTAGTCTCCGTTATGGCTCTAATCTGATAGTGGTAGTGGGGTGGTAGATGTCTAGTCTCCTTTATGACTCTAATCTGATAGTGATAGTGGGGTGGAGATGTCTAGCCTCCTTTATGGCTCTAATCTGATAGTGGTATTGGGGTGGTAGGTGTCTCCTTTATGGCTCTAATCTGATAGTGGTAGATGTCTTGACTCCTTTATGGCTCTAATCTGACAGTGGTAATGGGGTTGTAGATGTCTAGTCTCCTTTATGGCTCTAATCTGATAGTGGTATATGTCTAGTCTCCTTTATGGTTCTAATCTGATAGTGATAGTGGGGTGGTAGATGTCTAGCCTCCTTTATTGCTCTAATCTGATAGTGGTAGATGTCTAGGCTCCTTTATGGCTCTAATCTGATAGTGGTAGTTGTCTAGTCTCCTTTATGGCTCTAATCTGATAGTGATAGTGGGGTGGTAGAAGACTCCTTTATGGCGTGGTAGAAGACTCCTTTATGGCTCTAATCTGATCGTGGTAGATGTCGGCTTTATGGCTCTAATCTGATAGTGGTAGTAGGGTGGTAGATGTCGAGGCTCCTTTATGTCTCTAATCTGATAGTGGTAGTGGGGTTGTAGATGTCTAGCCTCCTTTATGGCTCTAATCTGATAGTGGTAGTGGGGTGGTAGGTGTCTCCTTTATGGCTCTAATCTGATAGTGGTAGATGTCTTGACTCCTTTATGGCTCTAATCTGACAGTGGTAATGGGGTTGTAGATGTCTAGTCTCCTTTATGGCTCTAATCTGATAGTGGTAGATGTCTAGTCTCCTTTATGGCTGTAATCTGATAGTGGTAGTGTGGTGGTAGATGTCTCCTTTATGACTCTAATCTGATAGTGGTAGATGTCCCCTTTATGGCTCTAATCTGATAGTGGTAGTTGGGTTGTAGATGTCTAGCCTCCTTTATGGCTCTAATCGTATAGTGGTAGATGTCTAGTCTCCTTTATGGCTCTAATCTGATAGTGGTAGTGTGGTGGAAGATGTCTAGTCTCCTTTATGGCTCTAATCTGATAGTGGTAGAAGTCTAGTCTCCTTTATGGTTATAATCTGATAGTGGTAGTGGGGTGGTAGATGTCTAGTCTCCTTTATGGCTCTAATCTGATAGTGGTAGATGTCTAGTCTCCTTTACAGCTCTAATCTGATAGTGGTAGTGTGGTGGTAGATGTCTAGTCTCCTTTATGACTCTAATCTGATAGTGATAGTGGGGTGGAGATGTCTAGCCTCCTTTATGGCTCTAATCTGATAGTGGTATTGGGGTGGTAGGTGTCTCCTTTATGGCTCTAATCTGATAGTGGTAGATGTCTTGACTCCTTTATGGCTCTAATCTGACAGTGGTAATGGGGTTGTAGATGTCTAGTCTCCTTTATGGCTCTAATCTGATAGTGGTAGATGTCTAGTCTCCTTTATGGCTGTAATCTGATAGTGGTAGTGTGGTGGTAGATGTCTCCTTTATGACTCTAATCTGATAGTGGTAGATGTCCCCTTTATGGCTCTAATCTGATAGTGGTAGTTGGGTTGTAGATGTCTAGCCTCCTTTAAGGCTCTAATCGTATAGTGGTAGATGTCTAGTCTCCTTTATGGCTCTAATCTGATAGTGGTAGTGTGGTGGAAGATGTCTAGTCTCCTTTATGGCTCTAATCTGATAGTGGTAGATGTCTAGTCTCCTTTATGGTTCTAATCTGATAGTGGTAGTGGGGTGGTAGATGTCTAGTCTCCTTTATGGCTCTAATCTGATAGTGGTAGATGTCTAGTCTCCTTTACAGCTATAATCTGATAGTGGTAGTGTGGTGGTAGATGTCCAGTCTCCTTTATGACTCTAATCTGATAGTGATAGTGGGGTGGTAGATGTCTAGCCTCCTTTATGGCTCTAATCTGATAGGGGTAGATGTCTAGTCTCCTTTATGGTTCTAATGTGACAGTGGTAGTGGGGTGGTAGAAGACTCCTTTATGGCTCTAATCTGATAGTGGTAGATGTCCCCTTTATGGCTCTAATCTGATAGTGGTAGTGGGGTGGTAGATGTCTAGGCTCCTTTATGTCTCTAATCTGATCGTGGTAGTGGGGTTGTAGATGTCTAGCCTCCTTTATGGCTCTAATTTGATAGTAGTAGATGTCTAGTCTACTTTATGGCTCTAATCTGATAGTGGTGGTAGATGTCTAGTCTCCTTTATGGCTCTAATCTGATAGTGGTAGATGTCTAGTCTCTTTTATGGCTATAATCTGATAGCAGTAGATGTCTAGTCTCCTTTATGGTTTTAATCTGATAGTGGTTGTGTGGTAGTGTGGTGGTAGATGCCTCCTTTATGGCTCTAATCTGATAGTGATAGATGTCTAGTCTCCTTTATGGCTCTAATCTGATAGAGGTAGATGTCTAGTCTCCGTTATGGCTCTAATCTGATAGTGGTAGTGGGGTGGTAGATGTCTAGTCTCCTTTATGACTCTAATCTGATAGTGATAGTGGGGTGGAGATGTCTAGCCTCCTTTATGGCTCTAATCTGATAGTGGTATTGGGGTGGTAGGTGTCTCCTTTATGGCTCTAATCTGATAGTGGTAGATGTCTTGACTCCTTTATGGCTCTAATCTGACAGTGGTAATGGGGTTGTAGATGTCTAGTCTCCTTTATGGCTCTAATCTGATAGTGGTATATGTCTAGTCTCCTTTATGGTTCTAATCTGATAGTGATAGTGGGGTGGTAGATGTCTAGCCTCCTTTATTGCTCTAATCTGATAGTGGTAGATGTCTAGGCTCCTTTATGGCTCTAATCTGATAGTGGTAGTTGTCTAGTCTCCTTTATGGCTCTAATCTGATAGTGATAGTGGGGTGGTAGAAGACTCCTTTATGGCGTGGTAGAAGACTCCTTTATGGCTCTAATCTGATCGTGGTAGATGTCGGCTTTATGGCTCTAATCTGATAGTGGTAGTAGGGTGGTAGATGTCCAGGCTCCTTTATGTCTCTAATCTGATAGTGGTAGTGGGGTTGTAGATGTCTAGCCTCCTTTATGGCTCTAATCTGATAGTGGTAGTGGGGTGGTAGGTGTCTCCTTTATGGCTCTAATCTGATAGTGGTAGATGTCTTGACTCCTTTATGGCTCTAATCTGACAGTGGTAATGGGGTTGTAGATGTCTAGTCTCCTTTATGGCTCTAATCTGATAGTGGTAGATGTCTAGTCTCCTTTATGGCTGTAATCTGATAGTGGTAGTGTGGTGGTAGATGTCTCCTTTATGACTCTAATCTGATAGTGGTAGATGTCCCCTTTATGGCTCTAATCTGATAGTGGTAGTTGGGTTGTAGATGTCTAGCCTCCTTTATGGCTCTAATCGTATAGTGGTAGATGTCTAGTCTCCTTTATGGCTCTAATCTGATAGTGGTAGTGTGGTGGAAGATGTCTAGTCTCCTTTATGGCTCTAATCTGATAGTGGTAGAAGTCTAGTCTCCTTTATGGTTCTAATCTGATAGTGGTAGTGGGGTGGTAGATGTCTAGTCTCCTTTATGGCTCTAATCTGATAGTGGTAGATGTCTAGTCTCCTTTACAGCTCTAATCTGATAGTGGTAGTGTGGTGGTAGATGTCTAGTCTCCTTTATGACTCTAATCTGATAGTGATAGTGGGGTGGAGATGTCTAGCCTCCTTTATGGCTCTAATCTGATAGTGGTATTGGGGTGGTAGGTGTCTCCTTTATGGCTCTAATCTGATAGTGGTAGATGTCTTGACTCCTTTATGGCTCTAATCTGACAGTGGTAATGGGGTTGTAGATGTCTAGTCTCCTTTATGGCTCTAATCTGATAGTGGTAGATGTCTAGTCTCCTTTATGGCTGTAATCTGATAGTGGTAGTGTGGTGGTAGATGTCTCCTTTATGACTCTAATCTGATAGTGGTAGATGTCCCCTTTATGGCTCTAATCTGATAGTGGTAGTTGGGTTGTAGATGTCTAGCCTCCTTTAAGGCTCTAATCGTATAGTGGTAGATGTCTAGTCTCCTTTATGGCTCTAATCTGATAGTGGTAGTGTGGTGGAAGATGTCTAGTCTCCTTTATGGCTCTAATCTGATAGTGGTAGATGTCTAGTCTCCTTTATGGTTCTAATCTGATAGTGGTAGTGGGGTGGTAGATGTCTAGTCTCCTTTATGGCTCTAATCTGATAGTGGTAGATGTCTAGTCTCCTTTACAGCTATAATCTGATAGTGGTAGTGTGGTGGTAGATGTCCAGTCTCCTTTATGACTCTAATCTGATAGTGATAGTGGGGTGGTAGATGTCTAGCCTCCTTTATGGCTCTAATCTGATAGGGGTAGATGTCTAGTCTCCTTTATGGTTCTAATCTGACAGTGGTAGTGGGGTGGTAGAAGACTCCTTTATGGCTCTAATCTGATAGTGGTAGATGTCCCCTTTATGGCTCTAATCTGATAGTGGTAGTGGGGTGGTAGATGTCTAGGCTCCTTTATGTCTCTAATCTGATCGTGGTAGTGGGGTTGTAGATGTCTAGCCTCCTTTATGGCTCTAATTTGATAGTAGTAGATGTCTAGTCTACTTTATGGCTCTAATCTGATAGTGGTGGTAGATGTCTAGTCTCCTTTATGGCTCTAATCTGATAGTGGTAGATGTCTAGTCTCTTTTATGGCTATAATCTGATAGCAGTAGATGTCTAGTCTCCTTTATGGTTTTAATCTGATAGTGGTTGTGTGGTAGTGTGGTGGTAGATGCCTCCTTTATGGCTCTAATCTGATAGTGATAGATGTCTAGTCTCCTTTATGGCTCTAATCTGATAGAGGTAGATGTCTAGTCTCCGTTATGGCTCTAATCTGATAGTGGTAGTGGGGTGGTAGATGTCTCCTTTATGGCTCTAATCTGATAGTGGTATATGTCTAGTCTCCTTTATGGTTCTAATCTGATAGTGATAGTGGGGTGGTAGATGTCTAGCCTCCTTTATTGCTCTAATCTGATAGTGGTAGATGTCTAGGCTCCTTTATGGCTCTAATCTGATAGTGGTAGTTGTCTAGTCTCCTTTATGGCTCTAATCTGATAGTGATAGTGGGGTGGTAGAAGACTCCTTTATGGCGTGGTAGAAGACTCCTTTATGGCTCTAATCTGATCGTGGTAGATGTCGGCTTTATGGCTCTAATCTGATAGTGGTAGTAGGGTGGTAGATGTCGAGGCTCCTTTATGTCTCT
Source organism: Oncorhynchus kisutch (assembly GCF_002021735.2). Taxonomy (NCBI): domain Eukaryota; kingdom Metazoa; phylum Chordata; class Actinopteri; order Salmoniformes; family Salmonidae; genus Oncorhynchus; species Oncorhynchus kisutch. Next base: position 3,407,876 of record NC_034187.2, read on the forward strand.
AATTTGATAGTGGTAGTGGGGTTGTAGATGTCTAGCCTCCTTTATGGCTCTAATCTGATAGTGGTAGTGGGGTGGTAGGTGTCTCCTTTATGGCTCTAATCTGATAGTGGTAGATGTCTTGACTCCTTTATGGCTCTAATCTGACAGTGGTAATGGGGTTGTAGATGTCTAGTCTCCTTTATGGCTCTAATCTGATAGTGGTAGATGTCTAGTCTCCTTTATGGCTGTAATCTGATAGTGGTAGTGTGGTGGTAGATGTCTCCTTTATGACTCTAATCTGATAGTGGTAGATGTCCCCTTTATGGCTCTAATCTGATAGTGGTAGTTGGGTTGTAGATGTCTAGCCTCCTTTATGGCTCTAATCGTATAGTGGTAGATGTCTAGTCTCCTTTATGGCTCTAATCTGATAGTGGTAGTGTGGTGGAAGATGTCTAGTCTCCTTTATGGCTCTAATCTGATAGTGGTAGATGTCTAGTCTCCTTTATGGTTCTAATCTGATAGTGGTAGTGGGGTGGTAGATGTCTAGTCTCCTTTATGGCTCTAATCTGATAGTGGTAGATGTCTAGTCTCCTTTACAGCTCTAATCTGATAGTGGTAGTGTGGTGGTAGATGTCTAGTCTCCTTTATGACTCTAATCTGATAGTGATAGTGGGGTGGAGATGTCTAGCCTCCTTTATGGCTCTAATCTGATAGTGGTAGTGGGGTGGTAGGTGTCTCCTTTATGGCTCTAATCTGATAGTGGTAGATGTCTTGACTCCTTTATGGCTCTAATCTGACAGTGGTAATGGGGTTGTAGATGTCTAGTCTCCTTTATGGCTCTAATCTGATAGTGGTAGATGTCTAGTCTCCTTTATGGCTGTAATCTGATAGTGGTAGTGTGGTGGTAGATGTCTCCTTTATGACTCTAATCTGATAGTGGTAGATGTCCCCTTTATGGCTCTAATCTGATAGTGGTAGTTGGGTTGTAGATGTCTAGCCTCCTTTAAGGCTCTAATCGTATAGTGGTAGATGTCTAGACTCCTTTATGGCTCTAATCTGATAGTGGTAGTGTGGTGGAAGATGTCTAGTCTCCTTTATGGCTCTAATCTGATAGTGGTAGATGTCTAGTCTCCTTTATGGTTCTAATCTGATAGTGGTAGTGGGGTGGTAGATGTCTAGTCTCCTTTATGGCTCTAATCTGATAGTGGTAGATGTCTAGTCTCCTTTACAGCTCTAATCTGATAGTGGTAGTGTGGTGGTAGATGTCTAGTCTCCTTTATGACTCTAATCTGATAGTGATAGTGGGGTGGTAGATGTCTAGCCTCCTTTATGGCTCTAATCTGATAGGGGTAGATGTCTAGTCTCCTTTATGGTTCTAATCTGACAGTGGTAGTGGGGTGGTAGAAGACTCCTTTATGGCTCTAATCTGATAGTGGTAGATGTCCCCTTTATGGCTCTAATCTGATAGTGGTAGTGGGGTGGTAGATGTCTCCTTTATGGCTCTAATCTGATAGTGGTATATGTCTAGTCTCCTTTATGGTTCTAATCTGATAGTGATAGTGGGGTGGTAGATGTCTAGCCTCCTTTATTGCTCTAATCTGATAGTGGTAGATGTCTAGGCTCCTTTATGGCTCTAATCTGATAGTGGTAGTTGTCTAGTCTCCTTTATGGCTCTAATCTGATAGTGATAGTGGGGTGGTAGAAGACTCCTTTATGGTGTGGTAGAAGACTCCTTTATGGCTCTAATCTGATCGTGGTAGATGTCGGCTTTATGGCTCTAATCTGATAGTGGTAGTAGGGTGGTAGATGTCGAGGCTCCTTTATGTCTCTAATTTGATAGTGGTAGTGGGGTTGTAGATGTCTAGCCTCCTTTATGGCTCTAATCTGATAGTGGTAGTGGGGTGGTAGGTGTCTCCTTTATGGCTCTAATCTGATAGTGGTAGATGTCTTGACTCCTTTATGGCTCTAATCTGACAGTGGTAATGGGGTTGTAGATGTCTAGTCTCCTTTATGGCTCTAATCTGATAGTGGTAGATGTCTAGTCTCCTTTATGGCTGTAATCTGATAGTGGTAGTGTGGTGGTAGATGTCTCCTTTATGACTCTAATCTGATAGTGGTAGATGTCCCCTTTATGGCTCTAATCTGATAGTGGTAGTTGGGTTGTAGATGTCTAGCCTCCTTTATGGCTCTAATCGTATAGTGGTAGATGTCTAGTCTCCTTTATGGCTCTAATCTGATAGTGGTAGTGTGGTGGAAGATGTCTAGTCTCCTTTATGGCTCTAATCTGATAGTGGTAGATGTCTAGTCTCCTTTATGGTTCTAATCTGATAGTGGTAGTGGGGTGGTAGATGTCTAGTCTCCTTTATGGCTCTAATCTGATAGTGGTAGATGTCTAGTCTCCTTTACAGCTCTAATCTGATAGTGGTAGTGTGGTGGTAGATGTCTAGTCTCCTTTATGACTCTAATCTGATAGTGATAGTGGGGTGGAGATGTCTAGCCTCCTTTATGGCTCTAATCTGATAGTGGTAGTGGGGTGGTAGGTGTCTCCTTTATGGCTCTAATCTGATAGTGGTAGATGTCTTGACTCCTTTATGGCTCTAATCTGACAGTGGTAATGGGGTTGTAGATGTCTAGTCTCCTTTATGGCTCTAATCTGATAGTGGTAGATGTCTAGTCTCCTTTATGGCTGTAATCTGATAGTGGTAGTGTGGTGGTAGATGTCTCCTTTATGACTCTAATCTGATAGTGGTAGATGTCCCCTTTATGGCTCTAATCTGATAGTGGTAGTTGGGTTGTAGATGTCTAGCCTCCTTTAAGGCTCTAATCGTATAGTGGTAGATGTCTAGACTCCTTTATGGCTCTAATCTGATAGTGGTAGTGTGGTGGAAGATGTCTAGTCTCCTTTATGGCTCTAATCTGATAGTGGTAGATGTCTAGTCTCCTTTATGGTTCTAATCTGATAGTGGTAGTGGGGTGGTAGATGTCTAGTCTCCTTTATGGCTCTAATCTGATAGTGGTAGATGTCTAGTCTCCTTTACAGCTCTAATCTGATAGTGGTAGTGTGGTGGTAGATGTCTAGTCTCCTTTATGACTCTAATCTGATAGTGATAGTGGGGTGGTAGATGTCTAGCCTCCTTTATGGCTCTAATCTGATAGGGGTAGATGTCTAGTCTCCTTTATGGTTCTAATCTGACAGTGGTAGTGGGGTGGTAGAAGACTCCTTTATGGCTCTAATCTGATAGTGGTAGATGTCCCCTTTATGGCTCTAATCTGATAGTGGTAGTGGGGTGGTAGATGTCTAGGCTCCTTTATGTCTCTAATCTGATCGTGGTAGTGGGGTTGTAGATGTCTAGCCTCCTTTATGGCTCTAATTTGATAGTGGTAGATGTCTAGTCTACTTTATGGCTCTAATCTGATAGTGGTGGTAGATGTCTAGTCTCCTTTATGGCTCTAATCTGATAGTGGTAGATGTCTAGTCTCTTTTATGGCTATAATCTGATAGCAGTAGATGTCTAGTCTCCTTTATGGTTTTAATCTGATAGTGGTTGTGTGGTAGTGTGGTGGTAGATGCCTCCTTTATGGCTCTAATCTGATAGTGATAGATGTCTAGTCTCCTTTATGGCTCTAATCTGATAGAGGTAGATGTCTAGTCTCCGTTATGGCTCTAATCTGATAGTGGTAGTGGGGTGGTAGATGTCTCCTTTATGGCTCTAATCTGATAGTGGTATATGTCTAGACTCCTTTATGGTTCTAATCTGATAGTGATAGTGGGGTGGTAGATGTCTAGCCTCCTTTATTGCTCTAATCTGATAGTGGTAGATGTCTAGGCTCCTTTATGGCTCTAATCTGATAGTGGTAGTTGTCTAGTCTCCTTTATGGCTCTAATCTGATAGTGATAGTGGGGTGGTAGAAGACTCCTTTATGGCGTGGTAGAAGACTCCTTTATGGCTCTAATCTGATCGTGGTAGATGTCGGCTTTATGGCTCTAATCTGATAGTGGTAGTAGGGTGGTAGATGTCGAGGCTCCTTTATGTCTCTAATCTGATAGTGGTAGTGGGGTTGTAGATGTCTAGCCTCCTTTATGGCTCTAATCTGATAGTGGTAGTGGGGTGGTAGGTGTCTCCTTTATGGCTCTAATCTGATAGTGGTAGATGTCTTGACTCCTTTATGGCTCTAATCTGACAGTGGTAATGGGGTTGTAGATGTCTAGTCTCCTTTATGGCTCTAATCTGATAGTGGTAGATGAGTAGTCTCCTTTATGGCTGTAATCTGATAGTGGTAGTGTGGTGGTAGATGTCTCCTTTATGACTCTAATCTGATAGTGGTAGATGTCCCCTTTATGGCTCTAATCTGATAGTGGTAGTTGGGTTGTAGATGTCTAGCCTCCTTTATGGCTCTAATCGTATAGTGGTAGATGTCTAGTCTCCTTTATGGCTCTAATCTGATAGTGGTAGTGTGGTGGAAGATGTCTAGTCTCCTTTATGGCTCTAATCTGATAGTGGTAGATGTCTAGTCTCCTTTATGGTTCTAATCTGATAGTGGTAGTGGGGTGGTAGATGTCTAGTCTCCTTTATGGCTCTAATCTGATAGTGGTAGATGTCTAGTCTCCTTTACAGCTCTAATCTGATAGTGGTAGTGTGGTGGTAGATGTCTAGTCTCCTTTATGACTCTAATCTGATAGTGATAGTGGGGTGGTAGATGTCTAGCCTCCTTTATGGCTCTAATCTGATAGTGGTAGTGGGGTGGTAGGTGTCTCCTTTATGGCTCTAATCTGATAGTGGTAGATGTCTTGACTCCTTTATGGCTCTAATCTGACAGTGGTAATGGAGTTGTAGATGTCTAGTCTCCTTTATGGCTCTAATCTGATAGTGGTAGATGTCTAGCCTCCTTTATGGCTGTAATCTGATAGTGGTAGTGTGGTGGTAGATGTCTCCTTTATGACTCTAATCTGATAGTGGTAGATGTCCCCTTTATGGCTCTAATCTGATAGTGGTAGTTGGGTTGTAGATGTCTAGCCTCCTTTATGGCTCTAATCGTATAGTGGTAGATGTCTAGTCTCCTTTATGGCTCTAATCTGATAGTGGTAGTGTGGTGGAAGATGTCTAGTCTCCTTTATGGCTCTAATCTGATAGTGGTAGATGTCTAGTCTCCTTTATGGTTCTAATCTGATAGTGGTAGTGGGGTGGTAGATGTCTAGTCTCCTTTATGGCTCTAATCTGATAGTGGTAGATGTCTAGTCTCCTTTACAGCTCTAATCTGATAGTGGTAGTGTGGTGGTAGATGTCTAGTCTCCTTTATGACTCTAATCTGTTAGTGATTGTGGGGTGGTAGATGTCTAGCCTCCTTTATGGCTCTAATCTGATAGGGGTAGATGTCTAGTCTCCTTTATGGCTATAATCTGAAAGCAGTAGATGTCTAGTCTCCTTTATGGTTTTAATCTGATAGTGGTAGTGTGGTGGTAGCTGCCTCCTTTATGGCTCTAATCTGATAGTGGTAGATGTCTAGTCTCCTTTATGGCTATAATCTGATAGCAGTAGATGTCTAGTCTCCTTTATGGTTTTAATCTGATAGTGGTTGTGTGGTAGTGTGGTGGTAGATGCCTCCTTTATGGCTCTAATCTGATAGTGATAGATGTCTAGTCTCCTTTATGGCTCTAATCTGATAGAGGTAGATGTCTAGTCTCCGTTATGGCTCTAATCTGATAGTGGTAGTGGGGTGGTAGATGTCTCCTTTATGGCTCTAATCTGATAGTGGTATATGTCTAGACTCCTTTATGGTTCTAATCTGATAGTGATAGTGGGGTGGTAGATGTCTAGCCTCCTTTATTGCTCTAATCTGATAGTGGTAGATGTCTAGGCTCCTTTATGGCTCTAATCTGATAGTGGTAGTTGTCTAGTCTCCTTTATGGCTCTAATCTGATAGTGATAGTGGGGTGGTAGAAGACTCCTTTATGGCGTGGTAGAAGACTCCTTTATGGCTCTAATCTGATCGTGGTAGATGTCGGCTTTATGGCTCTAATCTGATAGTGGTAGTAGGGTGGTAGATGTCGAGGCTCCTTTATGTCTCTAATCTGATAGTGGTAGTGGGGTTGTAGATGTCTAGCCTCCTTTATGGCTCTAATCTGATAGTGGTAGTGGGGTGGTAGGTGTCTCCTTTATGGCTCTAATCTGATAGTGGTAGATGTCTTGACTCCTTTATGGCTCTAATCTGACAGTGGTAATGGGGTTGTAGATGTCTAGTCTCCTTTATGGCTCTAATCTGATAGTGGTAGATGAGTAGTCTCCTTTATGGCTGTAATCTGATAGTGGTAGTGTGGTGGTAGATGTCTCCTTTATGACTCTAATCTGATAGTGGTAGATGTCCCCTTTATGGCTCTAATCTGATAGTGGTAGTTGGGTTGTAGATGTCTAGCCTCCTTTATGGCTCTAATCGTATAGTGGTAGATGTCTAGTCTCCTTTATGGCTCTAATCTGATAGTGGTAGTGTGGTGGAAGATGTCTAGTCTCCTTTATGGCTCTAATCTGATAGTGGTAGATGTCTAGTCTCCTTTATGGTTCTAATCTGATAGTGGTAGTGGGGTGGTAGATGTCTAGTCTCCTTTATGGCTCTAATCTGATAGTGGTAGATGTCTAGTCTCCTTTACAGCTCTAATCTGATAGTGGTAGTGTGGTGGTAGATGTCTAGTCTCCTTTATGACTCTAATCTGATAGTGATAGTGGGGTGGTAGATGTCTAGCCTCCTTTATGGCTCTAATCTGATAGTGGTAGTGGGGTGGTAGGTGTCTCCTTTATGGCTCTAATCTGATAGTGGTAGATGTCTTGACTCCTTTATGGCTCTAATCTGACAGTGGTAATGGAGTTGTAGATGTCTAGTCTCCTTTATGGCTCTAATCTGATAGTGGTAGATGTCTAGCCTCCTTTATGGCTGTAATCTGATAGTGGTAGTGTGGTGGTAGATGTCTCCTTTATGACTCTAATCTGATAGTGGTAGATGTCCCCTTTATGGCTCTAATCTGATAGTGGTAGTTGGGTTGTAGATGTCTAGCCTCCTTTATGGCTCTAATCGTATAGTGGTAGATGTCTAGTCTCCTTTATGGCTCTAATCTGATAGTGGTAGTGTGGTGGAAGATGTCTAGTCTCCTTTATGGCTCTAATCTGATAGTGGTAGATGTCTAGTCTCCTTTATGGTTCTAATCTGATAGTGGTAGTGGGGTGGTAGATGTCTAGTCTCCTTTATGGCTCTAATCTGATAGTGGTAGATGTCTAGTCTCCTTTACAGCTCTAATCTGATAGTGGTAGTGTGGTGGTAGATGTCTAGTCTCCTTTATGACTCTAATCTGTTAGTGATAGTGGGGTGGTAGATGTCTAGCCTCCTTTATGGCTCTAATCTGATAGGGGTAGATGTCTAGTCTCCTTTATGGCTATAATCTGAAAGCAGTAGATGTCTAGTCTCCTTTATGGTTTTAATCTGATAGTGGTAGTGTGGTGGTAGCTGCCTCCTTTATGGCTCTAATCTGATAGTGGTAGATGTCTAGTCTCCTTTATGGCTCTAATCTGATAGCGGTAGATGTCTAGTCTCCGTTATGGCTCTAATCTGATAGTGGTAGTGGGGTGGTAGATGTCTCCTTTATGACTCTAATCTGATAGTGGTAGTTGGGTTGTAGATGTCTAGACTCCTTTATGGCTCTAATCGTATAGTGGTAGATGTCTAGTCTCCTTTATGGCTCTAATCTGATAGTGGTAATGTGGTGGTAGATGTCTAGTCTCCTTTATGGCTCTAATCTGATAGTGGTAGATGTCTAGTCTCCTTTATGGCTCTAATCTGATAGTGGTAGTGGGGTTGTCGATGTCTAGCCTCCTTTATGGCTATAATCTGATAGTGGTAGATGTCCCCTTTATGGCTCTAATCTGATAGTGGTAGTGGGGTTGTCGATGTCTAGCCTCCTTTATGGCTCTAATCTGATAGTGGTAGATGTCTAGTCTCCTTTATGGCTCTAATCTGATAGTGGTAGATGTCCCCTTTTTGGCTCTAATCTGATAGTGGTAGTGGGGTGGTAGATGTCTAGGCTCCTTTATGTCTCTAATCTGATCGTGGTAGTGGGGTTGTAGATGTCTAGCCTCCTTTATGGCTCTAATCTGATAGTGGTAGTGGGGTTGTAGATGTCTAGCCTCCTTAATGGCTTTAATCTGATAGTGGTAGATGTCTAGTCTCCTTTATGGCTCTAATCTGATAGTGGTAGATGTCTAGTCTCCTTTATGGTTCTAATCTGATAGTGGTAGTGGGGTGGTAGATGTCTAGCCTCCTTAATGGCTTTAATCTGATAGTGGTAGATGTCTAGTCTCCTTTATGGTTCTAATCTGACAGTGGTAGTGTGGTGGTAGAAGACTCCTTTATGGCTCTAATCTGATCGTGGTAGATGTCGGCTTTATGGCTCTAATCTGATACTGGTAGTGTGGTGTTAGATGTCTCCTTTATGGTTCTAATATGATAGTGGTAGCGGGGTGGTAGAAGACTCCTTTATGGCTCTAATCTTATAGTGGTACATTCCCCTTTATGGTTGTTATCTGATAGTGGTAGATGTCTAGTCTCCTTTATGGTTCTAATCTGATAGTGGTAGTGGGGTGGTAGATGTCTAGTCTCCTTTATGTCTCTAATCTGATAGTGGTAGATGTCTAGTCTCCTTTATGGCTCTAATCTGATAGTGGTAGTGGGGTGGTAGATGTATCCTTTATGGCTCTAATCTGATAGTGGTAGATGTCTAGTCTCCTTTATGGCTCTAATATGATAGTGGTAGTGGGGTGGGGTGGTGGAAGACTCCTTTATGGCTCTAATCTGATAGTGGTAGATGTCTAGTCTCCGTTATGGCTCTAATCTGATAGTGGTGGATGTCTAAACTCCATTATGGCTGTAATCTGATAGTTGTAGTGGGGTGGTAGATGTCTAGTCTCCTTTATGGCTCTAATCTGATAGTGGTAGATGTCTAGTTTCCTTTATGATTCTAATATAATAGTGGGAGTTTGTTGGTGGATGTCTAGTCTCATTTATGGCTCTAATCTGATAGTGTTAGATGTCTAGTCTCCTTTATGGTTCTAATATGATAGTGGTAGTGGATGGTAGAAGACTCCTTTATGGCTCTAATCTGATAGTGGTAGATGTCCCCTTTATGGCTCTAATCTGATAGTGGTAGTGTGGTGGTAGATGTCCCCTTTATGGCTCTAATCTGATAGTGGTAGTGGGGTGGTAGATGTCTAGGCACCTTGCTGTCTGTAATCTGATAGTGGTAGTGTGGTGGTAGATGTCTCCTTTATGGTTCTAATCTGATAGTGGTAGCGTGGTGGTAGATGTCTCCTTTATGGTTATAATATGATAGTGGTAGCAGACTCCTTTATGGCTATAATTTATAGTGGTAGATTCCCCTTTATGGTTCTAATCTGATAGTGGTAGTGGGGTGGTAGATGTCTAGGCTCCTTTATGGTTCTAATCTGATAGTGGTAGATGTCTAGTCTCCTTTATGGTTCTAATCTGATAGTGGTAGTGGCGTTGTAGATGTCTAGTCTCCTTTATGTCCCTAATCTGATAGTGGTAGATGTCTAGTCTCCTTTATGGCTATAATCTGATAGAAGTAGATGTCTAGTCTCCTTTATGGTTTTAATCTGATAGCTGTTGTGTGGTAGTGTGGTGGTAGATGCCTCCTTTATGGCTCTAATCTGATATTGGTAGATGTCTAGTCTCCGTTATGGCTCTAATCTGATAGTGGTGGATGTCTAGTCTCCATTATGTCCGTAATCTGATAGTGGTAGTGTGGTGGTAGATGACTCCTTTATGGTTCTAATCTGATAGTGGTAGTGGGAGTGCTAGATGTCTAGGCTCCTTTATGTCTCTAATCTGATAGTGGTAGTGGGGTGGTAGATGTCTCCTTTATGGTTCTAATCTGATAGTGGTAGTGGGGTCGTAGATGTCTAGTCTCCTTTATGTCCCTAATCTGATAGTGGTAGATGTCTAGTCTCCTTTATGGCTCTAATCTGATAGTGGTAGTGTGGTGGTAGATGTCTCCTTTATGGCTCTAATCTGATAGTGGTAGTGGGGTGGTAGATGTCTAGTCTCCTTTATGTCTCTAATATGATAGTGGTGGTGGAAGACTCCTTTATGGCTCTAATATGATAATTGTAGTGGGGTGGTAGATGTCTAGGCTCCTTTATGTCTCTAATCTGATAGTGGTAGTGTGGTGGTAGATGTCTCCTTTGTGGTTCTAATATGATAGTGGTAGTTGGGTGGTAGATGTCTAGGCTCCTTTATGGCTCTAATCTGATAGTGGTAGTGGGGTGGTAGATGTCTCCTTTATGACTCTAATCTGATAGTGGTAGATGTCTCCTTTATGGCTCTAATATGATAGTGGTAGTGGGGTGGTGGAAGACTCCTTTATGGCTCTAATCTGATAGTGGTAGATGTCCCCTTTATGGCTCTAATCTGATAGTGGTAGTGGGGTGGTAGATGTCTATGCTCCTTTATGTCTCTAATCTGATAGTGGTAGTGGGGTTGTAGATGTCTAGCCTCCTTTATGGCTCTAATCTGATAGTTGTAGATGTCTAGTCTACTTTATGGCTCTAATCTGATAGTTGTAGTGTGGTGGTAGATGTCTAGTCTCCTTTATGGCTATAATCTGATAGCAGTAGATGTCTAGTCTCCTTTATGGTTTTAATCTGATAGCTGTTGTGTGGTAGTGTGGTGGTAGATGCCTCCTTTATGGCTCTAATCTGATAGTGGTAGATGTCTAGTCTCCGTAATGGCTCTAATCTGATAGTGGTGGATGTCTAGTCTCCATTATGGCTGTAATCTGATAGTGGTAGTGGGAGTGCTAGAGGTCTAGGCTCCTTTATGTCTCTAATCTGATAGTGGTAGTGAGGTTGCAGATGTCTAGGCTCCTTTATGGCTCTAATTTGATAGTGGTAGTGGGGTGGTAGATGTCTCCTTTATGGCTCTAATCTGATAGTGGTAGATGTCTAGTCTCCTTTATGGCTCTAATCTGATAGTGGTAGTGGGGTGGTAGATGTCTCCTTTATGGTTCTAATCTGATAGTGGTAGTGGGGTCGTAGATGTCTAGTCTCCTTTATGTCCCTAATCTGATAGTGGTAGATGTCTAGTCTCCTTTATGGCTCTAATCTGATAGTGGTAGTGTGGTGGTAGATGTCTCCTTTATGGCTCTAATCTGATAGTGGTAGTGGGGTGGTAGATGTCTAGTCTCCTTTATGTCTCTAATATGATAGTGGTGGTGGAAGACTCCTTTATGGCTCTAATATGATAATTGTAGTGGGGTGGTAGATGTCTAGGCTCCTTTATGTCTCTAATCTGATAGTGGTAGTGTGGTGGTAGATGTCTCCTTTGTGGTTCTAATATGATAGTGGTAGTTGGGTGGTAGATGTCTAGGCTCCTTTATGGCTCTAATCTGATAGTGGTAGTGGGGTGGTAGATGTCTCCTTTATGACTCTAATCTGATAGTGGTAGATGTCTCCTTTATGGCTCTAATATGATAGTGGTAGTGGGGTGGTGGAAGACTCCTTTATGGCTCTAATCTGATAGTGGTAGATGTCCCCTTTATGGCTCTAATCTGATAGTGGTAGTGGGGTGGTAGATGTCTATGCTCCTTTATGTCTCTAATCTGATAGTGGTAGTGGGGTTGTAGATGTCTAGCCTCCTTTATGGCTCTAATCTGATAGTTGTAGATGTCTAGTCTACTTTATGGCTCTAATCTGATAGTTGTAGTGTGGTGGTAGATGTCTAGTCTCCTTTATGGCTATAATCTGATAGCAGTAGATGTCTAGTCTCCTTTATGGTTTTAATCTGATAGCTGTTGTGTGGTAGTGTGGTGGTAGATGCCTCCTTTATGGCTCTAATCTGATAGTGGTAGATGTCTAGTCTCCGTAATGGCTCTAATCTGATAGTGGTGGATGTCTAGTCTCCATTATGGCTGTAATCTGATAGTGGTAGTGGGAGTGCTAGAGGTCTAGGCTCCTTTATGTCTCTAATCTGATAGTGGTAGTGAGGTTGCAGATGTCTAGGCTCCTTTATGGCTCTAATTTGATAGTGGTAGTGGGGTGGTAGATGTCTCCTTTATGGCTCTAATCTGATAGTGGTAGATGTCTAGTCTCCTTTATGGCTCTAATATGATAGTGGTAGTGGGGTGGTGGAAAACTCCTTTATGGTTCTAATCTGATAGTGGTAGATGTCCCCTTTATGTCTCTAATCTGATAGTGGTAGATGTCTAGTCTCCTTTATGGCTCTAATCTGATAGTGGTAGATGTCTCCTTTATGTCTCTAATCTGATAGTGGTAGTGGGTTTATAGATGTCTAGCCTCCTTTATGGCTCTAATCTGATAGTGGTAGATGTCTAGTTTCCTTTATGATTCTAATCTAATAGTGGGAGTTTGTTGGTAGATGTCTAGTCTCATTTATGGCTCTAATCTGATAGTGTTAGATGTCTAGTCTCCTTTATGGTTCTAATATGATAGTGGTAGTGGGTGGTAGAAGACTCCTTTATGGCTCTAATCTGATAGTGGTAGTGGGATGGTAGATGTCTAGGCACCTTGATGTCTCTAATCTGATAGTGGTAGTGTGGTGATAGATGTCCCCTTTATGGCTCTAATCTGATAGTGGTAGTGGGGTGGTAGATGTCTAGGCACCTTGCTGTCTGTAATCTGATAGTGGTAGTGTGGTGGTAGATGTCTCCTTTATGGTTCTAATCTGATAGTGGTAGCGTGGTGGTAGATGTCTCCTTTATGGTTCTAATATGATAGTGGTAGCGGGGTGGTAGAAGACTCCTTTATGGCTATAATTTATAGTGGTAGATTCCCCTTTATGATTCTAATCTGATAGTGGTAGTGGTGTTGTAGATGTCTAGTCTCCTTTATGTCCCTAATCTGATAGTGGTAGATGTCTAGTCTCCTTTATGGCTCTAATCTGATAGTGGTAGTGTGGTGGTAGATGTCTCCTTTATGGCTCTAATCTGATAGTGGTAGTGGGGTGGTAGATGTCTAGTCTCCTTTATGCCTCTAATATGATAGTGGTGGTGGAAGACTCCTTTATGGCTCTAATATGATAATTGTAGTGGGGTAGTAGATGTCTAGGCTCCTTTATGTCTCTAATCTGATAGTGGTAGTGTGGTGGTAGATGTCTCCTTTGTGGTTCTAATATGATAGTGGTAGTTGGGTGGTAGATGTCTAGGCTCCTTTATGGCTCTAATCTGATAGTGGTAGTGGGGTGGTAGATATCTCCTTTATGACTCTAATCTGATAGTGGTAGATGTCTCCTTTATGGCTCTAATATGATAGTGGTAGTGGGGTGGTGGAAGACTCCTTTATGGCTCTAATCTGATAGTTGTAGTGGGGTGGTAGATGTCTAGTCTCCTTTATGGCTCTAATCTGATAGTGGTAGATGTCTAGTCTCCTTCATGGCTCTAATCTGATAGTGGTAGATGTCTCCTTTATGTCTCTAATCTGATAGTGGTAGTGGGTTTATAGATGTCTAGCCTCCTTTATGACTCTAATCTGATAGTGGTAGATGTCTCCTTTATGGCTCTAATATGATAGTGGTAGTGGGGTGGTGGAAGACTCCTTTATGGCTCTAATCTGATAGTGGTAGATGTCCCCTTTATGGCTCTAATCTGATAGTGGTAGTGGGGTGGTAGATGTCTATGCTCCTTTATGTCTCTAATCTGATAGTGGTAGTGGGGTTGTAGATGTCTAGCCTCCTTTATGGCTCTAATCTGATAGTTGTAGATGTCTAGTCTACTTTATGGCTCTAATCTGATAGTTGTAGTGTGGTGGTAGATGTCTAGTCTCCTTTATGGCTATAATCTGATAGCAGTAGATGTCTAGTCTCCTTTATGGTTTTAATCTGATAGCTGTTGTGTGGTAGTGTGGTGGTAGATGCCTCCTTTATGGCTCTAATCTGATAGTGGTAGATGTCTAGTCTCCGTAATGGCTCTAATCTGATAGTGGTGGATGTCTAGTCTCCATTATGGCTGTAATCTGATAGTGGTAGTGGGAGTGCTAGAGGTCTAGGCTCCTTTATGTCTCTAATCTGATAGTGGTAGTGAGGTTGCAGATGTCTAGGCTCCTTTATGGCTCTAATTTGATAGTGGTAGTGGGGTGGTAGATGTCTCCTTTATGGCTCTAATCTGATAGTGGTAGATGTCTAGTCTCCTTTATGGCTCTAATCTGATAGTGGTAGTGGGGTGGTAGATGTCTCCTTTATGGTTCTAATCTGATAGTGGTAGTGGGGTCGTAGATGTCTAGTCTCCTTTATGTCCCTAATCTGATAGTGGTAGATGTCTAGTCTCCTTTATGGCTCTAATCTGATAGTGGTAGTGTGGTGGTAGATGTCTCCTTTATGGCTCTAATCTGATAGTGGTAGTGGGGTGGTAGATGTCTAGTCTCCTTTATGTCTCTAATATGATAGTGGTGGTGGAAGACTCCTTTATGGCTCTAATATGATAATTGTAGTGGGGTGGTAGATGTCTAGGCTCCTTTATGTCTCTAATCTGATAGTGGTAGTGTGGTGGTAGATGTCTCCTTTGTGGTTCTAATATGATAGTGGTAGTTGGGTGGTAGATGTCTAGGCTCCTTTATGGCTCTAATCTGATAGTGGTAGTGGGGTGGTAGATGTCTCCTTTATGACTCTAATCTGATAGTGGTAGATGTCTAGTCTCCTTTATGGCTCTAATCTGATAGTGGTAGTGTGGTGGTAGATGTCTCCTTTATGGCTCTAATCTGATAGTGGTAGTGGGGTGGTAGATGTCTAGTCTCCTTTATGCCTCTAATATGATAGTGGTGGTGGAAGACTCCTTTATGGCTCTAATATGATAATTGTAGTGGGGTAGTAGATGTCTAGGCTCCTTTATGTCTCTAATCTGATAGTGGTAGATGTCTAGTCTCCTTTATGGCTCTAATCTGATAGTGGTAGTGTGGTGGTAGATGTCTCCTTTATGGCTCTAATCTGATAGTGGTAGTGGGGTGGTAGATGTCTAGTCTCCTTTATGCCTCTAATATGATAGTGGTGGTGGAAGACTCCTTTATGGCTCTAATATGATAATTGTAGTGGGGTAGTAGATGTCTAGGCTCCTTTATGTCTCTAATCTGATAGTGGTAGTGTGGTGGTAGATGTCTCCTTTGTGGTTCTAATATGATAGTGGTAGTTGGGTGGTAGATGTCTAGGCTCCTTTATGGCTCTAATCTGATAGTGGTAGTGGGGTGGTAGATATCTCCTTTATGACTCTAATCTGATAGTGGTAGATGTCTCCTTTATGGCTCTAATATGATAGTGGTAGTGGGGTGGTGGAAGACTCCTTTATGGCTCTAATCTGATAGTTGTAGTGGGGTGGTAGATGTCTAGTCTCCTTTATGGCTCTAATCTGATAGTGGTAGATGTCTAGTCTCCTTCATGGCTCTAATCTGATAGTGGTAGATGTCTCCTTTATGTCTCTAATCTGATAGTGGTAGTGGGTTTATAGATGTCTAGCCTCCTTTATGACTCTAATCTGATAGTGGTAGATGTCTCCTTTATGGCTCTAATATGATAGTGGTAGTGGGGTGGTGGAAGACTCCTTTATGGCTCTAATCTGATAGTGGTAGATGTCCCCTTTATGGCTCTAATCTGATAGTGGTAGTGGGGTGGTAGATGTCTATGCTCCTTTATGTCTCTAATCTGATAGTGGTAGTGGGGTTGTAGATGTCTAGCCTCCTTTATGGCTCTAATCTGATAGTTGTAGATGTCTAGTCTACTTTATGGCTCTAATCTGATAGTTGTAGTGTGGTGGTAGATGTCTAGTCTCCTTTATGGCTATAATCTGATAGCAGTAGATGTCTAGTCTCCTTTATGGTTTTAATCTGATAGCTGTTGTGTGGTAGTGTGGTGGTAGATGCCTCCTTTATGGCTCTAATCTGATAGTGGTAGATGTCTAGTCTCCGTAATGGCTCTAATCTGATAGTGGTGGATGTCTAGTCTCCATTATGGCTGTAATCTGATAGTGGTAGTGGGAGTGCTAGAGGTCTAGGCTCCTTTATGTCTCTAATCTGATAGTGGTAGTGAGGTTGCAGATGTCTAGGCTCCTTTATGGCTCTAATTTGATAGTGGTAGTGGGGTGGTAGATGTCTCCTTTATGGCTCTAATCTGATAGTGGTAGATGTCTAGTCTCCTTTATGGCTCTAATCTGATAGTGGTAGTGGGGTGGTAGATGTCTCCTTTATGGTTCTAATCTGATAGTGGTAGTGGGGTCGTAGATGTCTAGTCTCCTTTATGTCCCTAATCTGATAGTGGTAGATGTCTAGTCTCCTTTATGGCTCTAATCTGATAGTGGTAGTGTGGTGGTAGATGTCTCCTTTATGGCTCTAATCTGATAGTGGTAGTGGGGTGGTAGATGTCTAGTCTCCTTTATGTCTCTAATATGATAGTGGTGGTGGAAGACTCCTTTATGGCTCTAATATGATAATTGTAGTGGGGTGGTAGATGTCTAGGCTCCTTTATGTCTCTAATCTGATAGTGGTAGTGTGGTGGTAGATGTCTCCTTTGTGGTTCTAATATGATAGTGGTAGTTGGGTGGTAGATGTCTAGGCTCCTTTATGGCTCTAATCTGATAGTGGTAGTGGGGTGGTAGATGTCTCCTTTATGACTCTAATCTGATAGTGGTAGATGTCTCCTTTATGGCTCTAATATGATAGTGGTAGTGGGGTGGTGGAAGACTCCTTTATGGCTCTAATCTGATAGTGGTAGATGTCCCCTTTATGGCTCTAATCTGATAGTGGTAGTGGGGTGGTAGATGTCTATGCTCCTTTATGTCTCTAATCTGATAGTGGTAGTGGGGTTGTAGATGTCTAGCCTCCTTTATGGCTCTAATCTGATAGTTGTAGATGTCTAGTCTACTTTATGGCTCTAATCTGATAGTTGTAGTGTGGTGGTAGATGTCTAGTCTCCTTTATGGCTATAATCTGATAGCAGTAGATGTCTAGTCTCCTTTATGGTTTTAATCTGATAGCTGTTGTGTGGTAGTGTGGTGGTAGATGCCTCCTTTATGGCTCTAATCTGATAGTGGTAGATGTCTAGTCTCCGTAATGGCTCTAATCTGATAGTGGTGGATGTCTAGTCTCCATTATGGCTGTAATCTGATAGTGGTAGTGGGAGTGCTAGAGGTCTAGGCTCCTTTATGTCTCTAATCTGATAGTGGTAGTGAGGTTGCAGATGTCTAGGCTCCTTTATGGCTCTAATTTGATAGTGGTAGTGGGGTGGTAGATGTCTCCTTTATGGCTCTAATCTGATAGTGGTAGATGTCTAGTCTCCTTTATGGCTCTAATATGATAGTGGTAGTGGGGTGGTGGAAAACTCCTTTATGGTTCTAATCTGATAGTGGTAGATGTCCCCTTTATGTCTCTAATCTGATAGTGGTAGATGTCTAGTCTCCTTTATGGCTCTAATCTGATAGTGGTAGATGTCTCCTTTATGTCTCTAATCTGATAGTGGTAGTGGGTTTATAGATGTCTAGCCTCCTTTATGGCTCTAATCTGATAGTGGTAGATGTCTAGTTTCCTTTATGATTCTAATCTAATAGTGGGAGTTTGTTGGTAGATGTCTAGTCTCATTTATGGCTCTAATCTGATAGTGTTAGATGTCTAGTCTCCTTTATGGTTCTAATATGATAGTGGTAGTGGGTGGTAGAAGACTCCTTTATGGCTCTAATCTGATAGTGGTAGTGGGATGGTAGATGTCTAGGCACCTTGATGTCTCTAATCTGATAGTGGTAGTGTGGTGATAGATGTCCCCTTTATGGCTCTAATCTGATAGTGGTAGTGGGGTGGTAGATGTCTAGGCACCTTGCTGTCTGTAATCTGATAGTGGTAGTGTGGTGGTAGATGTCTCCTTTATGGTTCTAATCTGATAGTGGTAGCGTGGTGGTAGATGTCTCCTTTATGGTTCTAATATGATAGTGGTAGCGGGGTGGTAGAAGACTCCTTTATGGCTATAATTTATAGTGGTAGATTCCCCTTTATGATTCTAATCTGATAGTGGTAGTGGTGTTGTAGATGTCTAGTCTCCTTTATGTCCCTAATCTGATAGTGGTAGATGTCTAGTCTCCTTTATGGCTCTAATCTGATAGTGGTAGTGTGGTGGTAGATGTCTCCTTTATGGCTCTAATCTGATAGTGGTAGTGGGGTGGTAGATGTCTAGTCTCCTTTATGCCTCTAATATGATAGTGGTGGTGGAAGACTCCTTTATGGCTCTAATATGATAATTGTAGTGGGGTAGTAGATGTCTAGGCTCCTTTATGTCTCTAATCTGATAGTGGTAGTGTGGTGGTAGATGTCTCCTTTGTGGTTCTAATATGATAGTGGTAGTTGGGTGGTAGATGTCTAGGCTCCTTTATGGCTCTAATCTGATAGTGGTAGTGGGGTGGTAGATATCTCCTTTATGACTCTAATCTGATAGTGGTAGATGTCTCCTTTATGGCTCTAATATGATAGTGGTAGTGGGGTGGTGGAAGACTCCTTTATGGCTCTAATCTGATAGTTGTAGTGGGGTGGTAGATGTCTAGTCTCCTTTATGGCTCTAATCTGATAGTGGTAGATGTCTAGTCTCCTTCATGGCTCTAATCTGATAGTGGTAGATGTCTCCTTTATGTCTCTAATCTGATAGTGGTAGTGGGTTTATAGATGTCTAGCCTCCTTTATGGCTCTAATCTGATAGTGGTAGATGTCTAGTTTCCTTTATGATTCTAATCTAATAGTGGGAGTTTGTTGGTAGATGTCTAGTCTCATTTATGGCTCTAATCTGATAGTGTTAGATGTCTAGTCTCCTTTATGGTTCTAATATGATAGTGGTAGTGGGTGGTAGAAGACTCCTTTATGGCTCTAATCTGATAGTGGTAGATGTCCCCTTTATGGCTCTAATCTGATAGTGGTAGTGGGATGGTAGATGTCTAGGCACCTTGATGTCTCTAATCTGATAGTTGTAGTGTGGTGGTAGATGTCCCTTTTATGGCTCTAATCTGATAGTGGTAGTGGGGTGGTAGATGTCTAGGCACCTTGCTGTCTGTAATCTGATAGTGGTAGTGTGGTGGTAGATGTCTCCTTTGTGGTTCTAATATGATAGTGGTAGTTGGGTGGTAGATGTCTAGAATCCTTTATGGCTCTAATCTGATAGTGGTAGTGGGGTGGTAGATATCTCCTTTATGACTCTAATCTGATAGTGGTAGATGTCTCCTTTATGGCTCTAATATGATAGTGGTAGTGGGGTGGTGGAAGACTCCTTTATGGCTCTAATCTGATAGTGGTAGATGTCCCCTTTATGGCTCTAATCTGCAAGTGGTAGCGGGGTGGTAGATGTCTAGTCTCCTGTATGTCTCTAATCTGATAGTGGTAGATGTCTAGTCTCCTTTATGGCTCTAATCTGATAGTGGTAGTGTGGTGGTAGATGTCTCCTTTATGGCTCTAATCTGATAGTGGTAGTGGGGTGGTAGATGTCTAGTCTCCTTTATGTCTCTAATATGATAGTGGTGGTGGAAGACTCCTTTATGGCTCTAATATGATAATTGTAGTGGGGTGGTAGATGTCTAGGCTCCTTTATGTCTCTAATCTGATAGTGGTAGTGTGGTGGTAGATGTCTCCTTTGTGGTTCTAATATGATAGTGGTAGTTGGGTGGTAGATGTCTAGGCTCCTTTATGGCTCTAATCTGATAGTGGTAGTGGGGTGGTAGATATCTCCTTTATGACTCTAATCTGATAGTGGTAGATGTCTCCTTTATGGCTCTAATATGATAGTGGTAGTGGGGTGGTGGAAGACTCCTTTATGGCTCTAATCTGATAGTTGTAGTGGGGTGGTAGATGTCTAGTCTCCTTTATGGCTCTAATCTGATAGTGGTAGATGTCTAGTCTCCTTCATGGCTCTAATCTGATAGTGGTAGATGTCTCCTTTATGTCTCTAATCTGATAGTGGTAGTGGGTTTATAGATGTCTAGCCTCCTTTATGGCTCTAATCTGATAGTGGTAGATGTCTAGTTTCCTTTATGATTCTAATCTAATAGTGGGAGTTTGTTGGTAGATGTCTAGTCTCATTTATGGCTCTAATCTGATAGTGTTAGATGTCTAGTCTCCTTTATGGTTCTAATATGATAGTGGTAGTGGGTGGTAGAAGACTCCTTTATGGCTCTAATCTGATAGTGGTAGATGTCCCCTTTATGGCTCTAATCTGATAGTGGTAGTGGGATGGTAGATGTCTAGGCACCTTGATGTCTCTAATCTGATAGTTGTAGTGTGGTGGTAGATGTCCCCTTTATGGCTCTAATCTTATAGTGGTAGTGGGGTGGT
The DNA here is from genome assembly GCF_002021735.2 of Oncorhynchus kisutch. Taxonomy (NCBI): domain Eukaryota; kingdom Metazoa; phylum Chordata; class Actinopteri; order Salmoniformes; family Salmonidae; genus Oncorhynchus; species Oncorhynchus kisutch. The sequence goes on from NC_034187.2 coordinate 3,428,203, forward strand.
AGATGTCTAGGCACCTTGCTGTCTGTAATCTGATAGTGGTAGTGTGGTGGTAGATGTCTCCTTTATGGTTCTAATCTGATAGTGGTAGCGTGGTGGTAGATGTCTCCTTTATGGTTCTAATATGATAGTGGTAGCGGGGTGGTAGAAGACTCCTTTATGGCTATAATTTATAGTGGTAGATTCCCCTTTATGGTTCTAATCTGATAGTGGTAGTGGGGTGGTAGATGTCTAGGCTCCTTTATGTCTCTAATCTGATAGTGGTAGATGTCCCCTTTATGGCTCTAATCTGATAGTGGTAGTGGGGTGGTAGATGTCTATGCTCCTTTATGTCTCTAATCTGATAGTGGTAGTGGGGTTGTAGATGTCTAGCCTCCTTTATGGCTCTAATCTGATAGTTGTAGATGTCTAGTCTACTTTATGGCTCTAATCTGATAGTTGTAGTGTGGTGGTAGATGTCTAGTCTCCTTTATGGCTCTAATCTGATAGTGGTAGATGTCTAATCTCCTTTATGGCTATAATCTGATAGCAGTAGATGTCTAGTCTCCTTTATGGTTTTAATCTGATAGCTGTTGTGTGGTAGTGTGGTGGTAGATGCCTCCTTTATGGCTCTAATCTGATAGTGGTAGATGTCTAGTCTCCGTTATGGCTCTAATCTGATAGTGGTGGATGTCTAGTCTCCATTATGGCTGTAATCTGATAGTGGTAGTGTGGTGGTAGATGACTCCTTTATGGTTCTAATCTGATAGTGGTAGTGGGAGTGCTAGAGGTCTAGGCTCCTTTATGTCTCTAATCTGATAGTGGTAGTGAGGTTGCAGATGTCTAGGCTCCTTTATGGCTCTAATTTGATAGTGGTAGTGGGGTGGTAGATGTCTCCTTTATGGCTCTAATCTGATAGTGGTAGATGTCTAGTCTCCTTTATGGCTCTAATATGATAGTGGTAGTGGGGTGGTGGAAAACTCCTTTATGGTTCTAATCTGATAGTGGTAGATGTCCCCTTTATGTCTCTAATCTGATAGTGGTAGATGTCTAGTCTCATTTATGGTTCTAATCTGATAGTTGTAGTGGGGTGGTAGATGTCTAGTCTCCTTTATGGCTCTAATCTGATAGTGGTAGATGTCTAGTCTCCTTTATGTCTCTAATCTGATAGTGGTAGTGGGTTTATAGATGTCTAGCCTCCTTTATGGCTCTAATCTGATAGTGGTAGATGTCTAGTTTCCTTTATGATTCTAATCTAATAGTGGGAGTTTGTTGGTAGATGTCTAGTCTCCTTTATGTCCCTAATCTGATAGTGGTAGATGTCTAGTCTCCTTTATGGCTCTAATCTGATAGTGGTAGTGTGGTGGTAGATGTCTCCTTTATGTCTCTAATCTGATAGTGGTAGTGGGGTGGTAGATGTCTAGTCTCCTTTATGTCTCTAATATGATAGTGGTGGTGGAAGACTCCTTTGTGGTTCTAATATGATAGTGGTAGTTGGGTGGTAGATGTCTAGGCTCCTTTATGGCTCTAATCTGATAGTGGTAGTGGGGTGGTAGATATCTCCTTTATGACTCTAATCTGATAGTGGTAGATGTCTCCTTTATGGCTCTAATATGATAGTGGTAGTGGGGTGGTGGAAGACTCCTTTATGGCTCTAATCTGATAGTTGTAGTGGGGTGGTAGATGTCTAGTCTCCTTTATGGCTCTAATCTGATAGTGGTAGATGTCTAGTCTCCTTTATGGCTCTAATCTGATAGTGGTAGATGTCTCCTTTATGTCTCTAATCTGATAGTGGTAGTGGGTTTATAGATGTCTAGCCTCCTTTATGGCTCTAATATGATAGTGGTAGATGTCTAGTTTCCTTTATGATTCTAATCTAATAGTGGGAGTTTGTTGGTAGATGTCTAGTCTCATTTATGGCTCTAATCTGATAGTGTTAGATGTCTAGTCTCCTTTATGGTTCTAATATGATAGTGGTAGTGGGTGGTAGAAGACTCCTTTATGGCTCTAATCTGATAGTGGTAGATGTCCCCTTTATGGCTCTAATCTGATAGTGGTAGTGGGATGGTAGATGTCTAGGCACCTTGATGTCTCTAATCTGATAGTGGTAGTGTGGTGGTAGATGTCCCCTTTATGGCTCTAATCTGATAGTGGTAGTGGGGTGGTAGATGTCTAGGCACCTTGCTGTCTGTAATCTGATAGTGGTAGTGTGGTGGTAGATGTCTCCTTTATGGTTCTAATCTGATAGTGGTAGCGTGGTGGTAGATTTCTCCTTTATGGTTCTAATATGATAGTGGTAGTTGGGTGGTAGAAGACTCCTTTATGGCTATAATTTATAGTGGTAGATTCCCCTTTATGATTCTAATCTGATAGTGGTAGTGGGGTTGTAGATGTCTAGTCTCCTTTATGTCCCTAATCTGATAGTGGTAGATGTCTAGTCTCCTTTATGGCTCTAATCTGATAGTGGTAGTGTGGTGGTAGATGTCTCCTTTATGTCTCTAATCTGATAGTGGTAGTGGGGTGGTAGATGTCTAGTCTCCTTTATGTCTCTAATATGATAGTGGTGGTGGAAGACTCCTTTATGGCTCTAATATGATAATTGTAGTGGGGTGGTAGATGTCTAGGCTCCTTTATGTCCCTAATCTGATAGTGGTAGTGTGGTGGTAGATGTCTCCTTTGTGGTTCTAATATGATAGTGGTAGTTGGGTGGTAGATGTCTAGGCTCCTTTATGGCTCTAATCTGATAGTGGTAGTGGGGTGGTAGATATCTCCTTTATGACTCTAATCTGATAGTGGTAGATGTCTCCTTCATGGCTCTAATATGATAGTGGTAGTGGGGTGGTGGAAGGCTCTTTTATGGCTCTAATCTGATAGTGGTAGATGTCCCCTTTATGGCTCTAATCTGCAAGTGGTAGCGGGGTGGTAGATGTCTAGTCTCCTGTATGTCTCTAATCTGATAGTGGTAGATGTCTAGTCTCCTTTATGGCTCTAATCTGATAGTGGTAGTGGGATGGTAGATGTCTAGGCACCTTGATGTCTCTAATCTGATAGTGGTAGTGTGGTGGTAGATGTCCCCTTTATGGCTCTAATCTGATAATGGTAGTGGGGTGGTAGATGTCTAGGCACCTTGCTGTCTGTAATCTGATAGTGGTAGTGTGGTGGTAGATGTCTCCTTTATGGTTCTAATCTGATAGTGGTAGCGTGGTGGTAGATGTCTCCTTTATGGTTCTAATATGATAGTGGTAGCGGGGTGGTAGAAGACTCCTTTATGGCTATAATTTATAGTGGTAGATTCCCCTTTATGGTTCTAATCTGAAAGTGGTAGTGGGTTTATAGATGTCTAGCCTCCTTTATGGCTCTAATCTGATAGTGGTAGATGTCTAGTTTCCTTTATGATTCTAATCTAATAGTGGGAGTTTGTTGGTAGATGTCTAGTCTCATTTATGGCTCTAATCTGATAGTGTTAGATGTCTAGTCTCCTTTATGGTTCTAATATGATAGTGGTAGTGGGTGGTAGAAGACTCCTTTATGGCTCTAATCTGATAGTGGTAGATGTCCCCTTTATGGCTCTAATCTGATAGTGGTAGTGGGATGGTAGATGTCTAGGCACCTTGATGTCTCTAATCTGATAGTGGTAGTGTGGTGGTAGATGTCCCCTTTATGGCTCTAATCTGATAGTGGTAGTGGGGTGGTAGATGTCTAGGCACCTTGCTGTCTGTAATCTGATAGTGGTAGTGTGGTGGTAGATGTCTCCTTTATGGTTCTAATATGATAGTGGTAGCGGGGTGGTAGAAGACTCCTTTATGGCTATAATTTATAGTGGTAGATTCCCCTTTATGATTCTAATCTGATAGTGGTAGTGGGGTTGTAGATGTCTAGTCTCCTTTATGTCCCTAATCTGATAGTGGTAGATGTCTAGTCTCCTTTATGGTTCTAATCTGATAGTGGTAGCGTGGTGGTAGATGTCTCCTTTATGGTTCTAATATGATAGTGGTAGCGGGGTGGTAGAAGACTCCTTTATGGCTATAATTTATAGTGGTAGATTCCCCTTTATGATTCTAATCTGATAGTGGTAGTGGGGTTGTAGATGTCTAGTCTCCTTTATGTCCCTAATCTGATAGTGGTAGATGTCTAGTCTCCTTTATGGCTCTAATCTGATAGTGGTAGTGTGGTGGTAGATGTCTCCTTTATGGATCTAATCTGATAGTGGTAGTGGGGTGGTAGATGTCTAGTATCCTTTATGTCTCTAATATGATAGTGGTGGTGGAAGACTCCTTTATGGCTCTAATATGATAATTGTAGTGGGGTGGTAGATGTCTAGGCTCCTTTATGTCTCTAATCTGATAGTGGTAGTGTGGTGGTAGATGTCTCCTTTGTGGTTCTAATATGATAGTGGTAGTTGGGTGGTAGATGTCTAGGCTCCTTTATGGCTCTAATCTGATAGTGGTAGTGGGGTGGTAGATATCTCCTTTATGACTCTAATCTGATAGTGGTAGATGTCTCCTTTATGGCTCTAATATGATAGTGGTAGTGGGGTGGTGGAAGACTCCTTTATGGCTCTAATCTGATAGTGGTAGATGTCCCCTTTACGGCTCTAATCTGCAAGTGGTAGCGGGGTGGTAGATGTCTAGTCTCCTGTATGTCTCTAATCTGATAGTGGTAGATGTCTAGTCTCCTTTATGGCTCTAATCTGATAGTGGTAGTGGGATGGTAGATGTCTAGGCACCTTGATGTCTCTAATCTGATAGTGGTAGTGTGGTGGTAGATGTCCCCTTTATGGCTCTAATCTGATAGTGGTAGTGGGGTGGTAGATGTCTAGGCACCTTGCTGTCTGTAATCTGATAGTGGTAGTGTGGTGGTAGATGTCTCCTTTATGGTTCTAATCTGATAGTGGTAGCGTGGTGGTAGATGTCTCCTTTATGGTTCTAATATGATAGTGGTAGCGGGGTGGTAGAAGACTCCTTTATGGCTATAATTTATAGTGGTAGATTCCCCTTTATGGTTCTAATCTGATAGTGGTAGTGGGGTGGTAGATGTCTAGGCTCCTTTATGTCTCTAATCTGATAGTGGTAGATGTCTAGTCTCCTTTATGGTTCTAATCTGATAGTGGTAGTGGGGTGGTAGATGTCTAGTCTCCTTTATGGTTCTAATCTGATAGTTGTAGTGGGGTGGTAGATGTGTAGGCTCCTTTATGTCTCTAATCTGATAGTGGTAGTGTGGTGGTAGATGTCTCCTTTGTGGTTCTAATCTGATAGTGGTAGATGTCTAGGCTCCTTTATGTCTCTAATCTGATAGTGGTAGTGTGGTGGTAGATGTCTCCTTTGTGGTTCTAATCTGATAGTGGTAGATGTCTAGGCTCCTGTATGTCTCTAATCTGATAGTGGTAGTGTGGTGGTAGATGTCTCCTTTATGGTTCTAATCTGATAGTGGTAGTGGGGTGGTAGATGTCTATGCTCCTTTATGTCTCTAATCTGATAGTGGTAGTGGGGTTGTAGATGTCTAGCCTCCTTTATGGCTCTAATCTGATAGTTGTAGATGTCCCCTTTATGACTCTAATCTGATAGTGATAGTGGGGTGGTAGTTGTATAGCCTCCTTTATGGCCCTAATCTGATAGTGGTAGATGTCTAGTCTCCTTTATGGCTATAATCTGATAGCAGTAGATGTCTAGTCTCCTTTATGGTTTTAATCTGATAGCTGTTGTGTGGTAGTGTGGTGGTAGATGCCTCCTTTATGGCTCTAATCTGATAGTGGTAGATGTCTAGTCTCCTTTATGGCTCTAATCTGATAGCGGTAGATGTCTAGTATCCTTTATGGTTTTAATCTGATAGTGGCAGTGGGGTGGTAGATGTCTACTCTCCTTTATGGCTCTAATCTGATAGTGGTAGATGTGTAGTCTCCGTTATGGCTCTAATCTGATAGTGGTGGATGTCTAGTCTCCATTATGGCTGTAATCTGATAGTGGTAGTGTGGTGGTATATGACTCCTTTATGGTTCTAATCTGATAGTGGTAGATGTCTAGGCTCCTTTATGTCTCTAATCTGATAGTGGTAGTGAGGTTGCAGACGTCTAGTCTCCGTTATGGCTCTAATTTGATAGTGGTAGTGGGGTGGTAGATGTCTCCTTTATGGCTCTAATCTGATAGTGGTAGATGTCTAGTCTCCTTTATGGCTCTAATATGATAGTGGTAGTGGGGTGGTGGAAAACGCCTTTATGGCTCTAATCTGATAGTGGTAGATGTCCCCTTTATGTCTCTAATCTGATAGTGGTAGATGTCTAGTCTCATTTATGGTTCTAATCTGATAGTTGTAGTGGGGTGGTAGATGTCTAGTCTCCTTTATGGCTCTAATCTGATAGTGGTAGATGTCTAGTCTCCTTTATGGTTCTAATCTGATAGTGGTAGTGGGGTGGTAGATGTCTAGTCCCCCTTTATTTCTCTAATATGATAGTGGTGGTGGAAGACTCCTTTATGGCTCTAATCTGATAGTGGTAGTGGGGTGGTAGATGTCTAGTCTCCTTTATGTCTCTAATCTGATAGTGGTAGTGTGGTGGTAGATGTCTCCTTTGTGGTTCTAATATGATAGTGGTAGTTGGGTGGTAGATGTCTAGGCTCCTTTATGGCTCTAATCTGATAGTGGTAGTGGGGTGGTAGATATCTCCTTTATGACTCTAATCTGATAGTGGTAGATGTCTCCTTTATGGCTCTAATATGATAGTGGTAGTGGGGTGGTGGAAGACTCCTTTATGGCTCTAATCTGATAGTGGTAGATGTCCCCTTTACGGCTCTAATCTGCAAGTGGTAGCGGGGTGGTAGATGTCTAGTCTCCTGTATGTCTCTAATCTGATAGTGGTAGATGTCTAGTCTCCTTTATGGCTCTAATCTGATAGTGGTAGTGGGATGGTAGATGTCTAGGCACCTTGATGTCTCTAATCTGATAGTGGTAGTGTGGTGGTAGATGTCCCCTTTATGGCTCTAATCTGATAGTGGTAGTGGGGTGGTAGATGTCTAGGCACCTTGCTGTCTGTAATCTGATAGTGGTAGTGTGGTGGTAGATGTCTCCTTTATGGTTCTAATCTGATAGTGGTAGCGTGGTGGTAGATGTCTCCTTTATGGTTCTAATATGATAGTGGTAGCGGGGTGGTAGAAGACTCCTTTATGGCTATAATTTATAGTGGTAGATTCCCCTTTATGGTTCTAATCTGATAGTGGTAGTGGGGTGGTAGATGTCTAGGCTCCTTTATGTCTCTAATCTGATAGTGGTAGATGTCTAGTCTCCTTTATGGTTCTAATCTGATAGTGGTAGTGGGGTGGTAGATGTCTAGTCTCCTTTATGGTTCTAATCTGATAGTTGTAGTGGGGTGGTAGATGTGTAGGCTCCTTTATGTCTCTAATCTGATAGTGGTAGTGTGGTGGTAGATGTCTCCTTTGTGGTTCTAATATGATAGTGGTAGATGTCTAGTCTCCTTTATGGTTCTAATCTGATAGTTGTAGTGGGGTGGTAGATGTGTAGGCTCCTTTATGTCTCTAATCTGATAGTGGTAGTGTGGTGGTAGATGTCTCCTTTGTGGTTCTAATCTGATAGTGGTAGATGTCTAGGCTCCTTTATGTCTCTAATCTGATAGTGGTAGTGTGGTGGTAGATGTCTCCTTTGTGGTTCTAATCTGATAGTGGTAGATGTCTAGGCTCCTGTATGTCTCTAATCTGATAGTGGTAGATGTCTAGTCTCCTTTATGGTTCTAATCTGATAGTGGTAGTGGGGTGGTAGATGTCTATGCTCCTTTATGTCTCTAATCTGATAGTGGTAGTGGGGTTGTAGATGTCTACTCTCCTTTATGGCTCTAATCTGATAGTGGTAGATGTGTAGTCTCCGTTATGGCTCTAATCTGATAGTGGTGGATGTCTAGTCTCCATTATGGCTGTAATCTGATAGTGGTAGTGTGGTGGTATATGACTCCTTTATGGTTCTAATCTGATAGTGGTAGATGTCTAGGCTCCTTTATGTCTCTAATCTGATAGTGGTAGTGAGGTTGCAGACGTCTAGTCTCCGTTATGGCTCTAATTTGATAGTGGTAGTGGGGTGGTAGATGTCTCCTTTATGGCTCTAATCTGATAGTGGTAGATGTCTAGTCTCCTTTATGGCTCTAATATGATAGTGGTAGTGGGGTGGTGGAAAACGCCTTTATGGCTCTAATCTGATAGTGGTAGATGTCCCCTTTATGTCTCTAATCTGATAGTGGTAGATGTCTAGTCTCATTTATGGTTCTAATCTGATAGTTGTAGTGGGGTGGTAGATGTCTAGTCTCCTTTATGGCTCTAATCTGATAGTGGTAGATGTCTAGTCTCCTTTATGGTTCTAATCTGATAGTGGTAGTGGGGTGGTAGATGTCTAGTCCCCCTTTATTTCTCTAATATGATAGTGGTGGTGGAAGACTCCTTTATGGCTCTAATCTGATAGTGGTAGTGGGGTGGTAGATGTCTAGTCTCCTGTATGTCTCTAATCAGATAGTGGTAGATGTCTAGTCTCCTTTATGGTTCTAATCTGATAGTGGTAGTGGGGTGGTAGATGTCTAGTCTCCTTTATTTCTCTAATATGATAGATATGTATCTATAATGATGACCACTATAGATACATAAAGTGGATATCTACCAATATCAGATTAGAGCCATAAAGGAGTCTTCTACCACCCCACTACCACTATCAGATTAGAGCCATAAAGGAGGCTAGACATATACCACTATCAGATTAGAGCCATAAAGGAGTCTTCTACCACCCCACTACCACTATCAGATTAGAACCATAAAGGAGCCTAGACATCTACCACCCCACTACCACTATCATATTAGAACCATAAAGGAGACATCTACCACCACACTACCACTATCAGATTAGAGACATCAAGGAGCCTAGACATCTACCACCCCACTACCACTATCAGCTTAGAGCCATAAAGGAGTCTTCTACCACCCCACTACCACTATCATATTAGAACCATAAAGGAGACTATACATCTACCACTATCAGATTAGAGCCATAAAGGAGACTAGACGTCTACCACCATACTACCACTATCAGATTAGAGCCATAAAGGAGACTAGACATCTACCACTATCAGATTAGAGCCAAAAAGGAGACTATACATCTACCACTATCAGATTAGAGCCATAAAGGAGACTAGACATCTACCAACCAACTCCCACTATCAGATTAGAATCATAAAGGAAACTAGACATCTACCACTATCAGATTAGAGCCATAAAGGAGGCTAGACATCTACCACCCCACTACCACTATCAGATTAGAGCCATAAAGGAGGCTAGACATCTACAACGCCACTACCACTATCAGATTAGAGACATAAAGGAGCCTAGACATCTACCACCCCACTACCACTATCAGATTAGAGCCATAAAGGAAACTAGACATCTACCACTATCAGATTAGAGCCATAAAGGAGACTATACATCTACCACTATCAGATTAGAGCCATAAAGGAGACTAGACATCTACCAACCAACTCCCACTATCAGATTAGAATCATAAAGGAAACTAGACATCTACCACTATCAGATTAGAGCCATAAAGGAGGCTAGACATCTACCACCCCACTACCACTATCAGATTAGAGCCATAAAGGAGGCTAGACATCTACAACGCCACTACCACTATCAGATTAGAGACATAAAGGAGCCTAGACATCTACCACCCCACTACCACTATCACATTAGAGCCATAAAGGAGACTAGACATCTACCACTATCAGATTAGAGCCATAAAGGAGACTAGACATCTACCACCCCACTACCACTATCATATTAGAACCATAAAGAAGACATCTACCACCACACTACCACTATCAGATTAGAGACATCAAGGAGCCTAGACATCTACCACCCCACTACCACTATCAGATTAGAGACATAAAGGGTACATCTACCACTATCAGCTTAGAGCCATAAAGGAGTCTTCTACCACCCCACTACCACTATCAAATTAGAACCATAAAGGAGACTAGACATCTACCACCACACTACCACTATCAGATTAGAACCATAAAGGAGCCTAGACATCTACCACCCCACCACCACTATCAGATTAGAGCCATAAAGGAGACATCTACCACCACGCTACCACTATCAGATCAGAGCCATAAAGGAGACTAGACATCTACCACTATCAGATTAGAGCCATAAAGGAGACTAGACATCTACCACCCCACTACCACTATCAGATTAGAACCATAAAGGAGACTAGACATTTACCACCACACTACCACTATCATATTAGAATCATAAAGGAGACATCTACCACCACACTACCACTATCAGATTAGAGACATCAAGGAGCCTAGACATCTACCACCCCACTACCACTATCAGATTAGATACATAAAGTGGATATCTACCACTATCAGATTAGAGCCATAAAGGAGTCTTCTACCACCCCACTACCACTATCAGATTAGAGCCATAAAGGAGGCTAGACATCTACCACTATCAGATTAGAGACATAAAGGAGCCTAGACATCTACCACCCCACTACCACTATCACATTAGAGCCATAAAGGAGACTATTCATCTACCTCCCAACTACTACTATCAGATTAGAGACATAAAGGAGTCTTCTACCACCCCACTACCACTATCAGATTAGAGCGCTAAAGGAGACTAGAAATCTACCACCACACTACTACCACTATCAGATTAGAGCCACAAAGGAGACTAGACATCTACCACCCCACTAAAAGATTAGAACCAGAAAGGAGACTAGACATCTACCACCACACTACCACTATCAGATTAGAGCCCTAAAGGAGACTAGAAATCTAACACCACACAACTACCACTATCAGATTAGACATCTACATCCCCACTACCACTATCAGATTAGAGCCATAAAGGAGCCTAGACATCAACAACCCACTACCACTATCAGATTAGAGCCATAAAGGAGACATCTACCACCACGCTACCACTATCAGATCAGAGCCATAAAGGAGACTAGACATCTACCACTATCAGATTAGAGCCATAAAGGAGACTAGACATCTACCACCCCACTAAAAGATTAGAACCAGAAAGGAGACTAGACATCTACCACCACACTACCACTATCCGATTAGAGCCCTAAAGGAGACTAGAAATCTACCACCACACTACTACCACTATAACCACACTACTACCACTATAAGATTAGAGCCATAAAGGAGACTAGACATCTACCACCCCACTACCACTATCAGATTAGAGCCATAAAGGAGACTAGACATCTACCACCCCCACAACCACTATCAGATTAGAACCATAAAGGAGACTAGACATCTACCACTATCAAATTGGAGCCATAAAGAAGGCTAGACATCTACCTCCCAACTACTACAATCAGATTAGAGCCATAAAGGAGTCATCTACCACTATAGGATTAGAGCCATAAAGGAGGCATCTACAACCCCACTATCACTTCCAGATTAGAGCCATAAGGGAGTCATCTACCACTATCAGATTAGAGCCATAAAGGAGGGATCCACAACCCCACTACCACTATCAGATTAGAGACATAAAGGAGCCTAGACATCTACCACTATCAGATTAGAGCCATAAAGGAGACATCTACCACCACGCTACCACTATCAGATCAGAGCCATAAAGGAGACTAGACATCTACCACTATCAGATTAGAGGCATAAAGGAGACTAGACATCTACCACCCCACTACCACTATCAGATTAGAACCGTAAAGGAGACTAGACATCTACCACCACACTACCACTATCAGATTAGAATCATAAAGGAGACTAGACATCTACCACCCCACTACCACAATCAGATTAGAATCATAAAGGAAACGAGACATCTACCACTATCAGATTAGAGCCATAAAGGAGGCTAGACATCTACAAACCCACTACAACTATCAGATTAGAGCCATAAAGGGGACATCTACCACTATCAGATTAGAACCATAAAGGAGCCTAGACATCTACCACCCCACTACCACTATCATATTAGAACCACAAAGGAGACTAGACATCTCCCACCCCTCTACCACTATCAGATTAGAATCATAAAGGGAACTAGACATCTACCACTATCAGTTTGGAGCCATAAAGGAGGCTAGACATCTACAACCCTACTACCACTATCAGATTAGAACCATAAAGGAGACTAGACATTTACCACTATCAGATTAGAGCCAAAAAGGAGACATAAAGGAGTCTTCTACAACCCCACTACCACTATCATATTAGAGCCATAAAGGAGACATCTACCACCACACTACCACTATCAGATTAGAATCATAAAGGAAACTAGACATGTACCACTATCAGATTAGAGCCATAAAGAGACTATACATCTACCACTATCACATTAGAGCCATAAAGGAGACTAGACATCTCCCACCCCTCTACCACTATCAGATTAGAACCATAGAGGAGACATCTACCGCTATCAGATGAGAGCCATAAAGGAGACTAGACATCTACCACCCCACTACCACTATCAGATTAGAGCCATAAGGGAGACTAGATCTCTACCACTATCAGATTAGAATCATAAAGGAAACTAGACATTTACCACTATCAGATTAGAGACATAAAGGAGCCTAGACATCTACAAACCCACTACAACTATCAGATTAGAGCCATAAAGGGGACATCTACCACTATCAGATTAGAACCATAAAGGAGCCTAGACATCTACCACCCCACTACCACTATCATATTAGAACCACAACGGATATATCTACCACCACACTACCACTATCAGATTAGTGCCTTAAAGGAGACTAGACATCTCCCACCCCTCTACCACTATCAGATTAGAACCATAGAGGAGACATCTACCGCTATCAGATGAGAGCCATAAAGGAGACTAGACATCTACCACCCCACTACCACTATCAGATTAGAGCCATACGGGAGACTAGATCTCTACCACCCCACTACTACTATCGGATTAGAGCCATAAAGGAGACTAGACATCTACCACTATCAGTTTGGAGCCATAAAGGAGGCTAGACATCTACAACCCTACTACCACTATCAGATTAGAACCATAAAGGAGACTAGACATTTACCACTATCAGATTAGAGCCAAAAAGGAGACATAAAGGAGTCTTCTACAACCCCACTACCACTATCATATTAGAGCCATAAAGGAGACATCTACTACCACTATCAGATTAGAATCATAAAGGAAACTAGACATCTACCACTATCAGATGAGAGCCATAAAGGAGACTAGACATCTACCACCCCACTACCACTATCAGATTAGAACCATAGAGGAGACATCTACCACTATCAGTTTGGAGCCATAAAGGAGGCTAGACATCTACAACCCTACTACCACTATCAGATTAGAACCATAAAGGAGACTAGACATTTACCACTATCAGATTAGAGCCAAAAAGGAGACATAAAGGAGTCTTCTACAACCCCACTACCACTATCATATTAGAGCCATAAAGGAGACATCTACCACCCCACTACCACTATCAGATTAGAGCCATACGGGAGACTAGATCTCTACCACCCCACTACTACTATCGGATTAGAGCCATAAAGGAGCCTAGACATCTACCACTATCAGTTTGGAGCCATAAAGGAGGCTAGACATCTACAACCCTACTACCACTATCAGATTAGAACCATAAAGGAGACTAGACATTTACCACTATCAGATTAGAGCCAAAAAGGAGACATAAAGGAGTCTTCTACAACCCACTACCACTATCATATTAGAGCCATAAAGGAGACATCTACCACCACACTACCACTATCAGATTAGAATCATAAAGGAAACTAGACATCTACCACTATCAGATTAGAGCCATAAAGGAGACTATACATCTACCACTATCAGATTAGAGCCATAAAGGAGACTAGACATCTCCCACCCCTCTACCACTATCAGATTAGAACCATAGAGGAGACATCTACCACTATCAGATTAGAACCATAAAGGAGCCTAGACATCTACCACCCCACTACCACTATCATATTAGAACCACAAAGGATATATCTACCACCACACTACCACTATCAGATTAGTGCCTTAAAGGAGACTAGACATCTCCCACCCCTCTACCACTATCAGATTAGAACCATAGAGGAGACATCTACCACTATCAGATGAGAGCCATAAAGGAGACTAGACATCTACCACCCCACTACCACTATCAGATTAGAGCCATAAAGGAGACTAGATCTCTACCACCCCACTACTACTATCGGATTAGAGCCATAAAGGAGACTAGACATCTACCACTATCAGTTTGGAGCCATAAAGGAGGCTAGACATCTACAACCCTACTACCACTATCAGATTAGAACCATAAAGGAGACTAGACATTTACCACTATCAGATTAGAGCCAAAAAGGAGACATAAAGGAGTCTTCTACAACCCCACTACCACTATCATATTAGAGCCATAAAGGAGACATCTACCACCACACTACCACTATCAGATTAGAATCATAAAGGAAACTAGACATGTACCACTATCAGATTAGAGCCATAAAGGAGACTATACATCTACCACTATCAGATTAGAGCCATAAAGGAGACTAGACATCTCCCACCCCTCTACCACTATCAGATTAGAACCATAGAGGAGACATCTACCGCTATCAGATGAGAGCCATAAAGGAGACTAGACATCTACCACCCCACTACCACTATCAGATTAGAGCCATAAGGGAGACTAGATCTCTACCACTCCACTACTACTATCGGATTAGAGCCATAAAGGAGACTAGACATCTACCACTATCAGTTTGGAGCCATAAAGGAGGCTAGACATCTACAACCCTACTACCACTATCAGATTAGAACCATAAAGGAGACTAGACATTTACCACTATCAGATTAGAGCCAAAAAGGAGACATAAAGGAGTCTTCTACAACCCCACTACCACTATCATATTAGAGCCATAAAGGAGACATCTACTACCACTATCAGATTAGAATCATAAAGGAAACTAGACATCTACCACTATCAGATGAGAGCCATAAAGGAGACTAGACATCTACCACCCCACTACCACTATCAGATTAGAACCATAGAGGAGACATCTACCACTATCAGTTTGGAGCCATAAAGGAGGCTAGACATCTACAACCCTACTACCACTATCAGATTAGAACCATAAAGGAGACTAGACATTTACCACTATCAGATTAGAGCCAAAAAGGAGACATAAAAGAGTCTTCTACAACCCCACTACCACTATCATATTAGAGCCATAAAGGAGACATCTACCACCACAGTACCACTATCAGATTAGAATCATAAAGGAAACTAGACATCTACCACTATCAGATTAGAACCATAAAGGAGCCTAGACATCTACCACTATCATATTAGAGCCATAAAGGAGTCTTCTACCACCCCACTACCACTATCATATTAGAACCAAAAAGGAGACTATACATCTACCACTATCAGATTAGAGCCATAAAGGAGACTAGACGTCTACCACCACACTACCACTATCAGATTAGAATCATAAAGGAAACTAGACATCTACCGCTATCAGATTAGAGCCATAAAGGAGACTAGACATCTACCAACCAACTCCCACTATCAGATTAGAATCATAAAGGAAACTAGACATCTACCACTATCAGATTAGAGCCATAAAGGAGGCTAGACATCTACAAACCCACTACAACTATCAGATTAGAGCCATAAAGGGGACATCTACCACTATAAGATTAGAACCATAAAGGAGCCTAGACATCTACCACCCCACTACCACTATCATATTAGAACCACAAAGGATATATCTACCACCACACTACCACTATCAGATTAGAGCCTTAAAGGAGACTAGACATCTACCACCCCACTACCACTATCATATTAGAACCATAAAGGAGACTATACATCTACCACTATCAGATTAGAGCCATAAAGGAGACTAGACGTCTACCACCACACTACCACTATCAGATTAGAATCATAAAGGAAACTAGACATCTACCACTATCAGATTAGAGCCATAAAGGAGACTAGACATCTACCACCCCACTACCACTATCATATTAGAACCACAAAGGATATATCTACCACCACACTACCACTATCAGATTAGTGCCTTAAAGGAGACTAGACATCTCCCACCCCTCTACCACTATCAGATTAGAACCATAGAGGAGACATCTACCGCTATCAGATGAGAGCCATAAAGGAGACTAGACATCTACAACCCCAATACCACTATCAGATTAGAGCCATAAGGGAGACTAGATCTCTACCACCCCACTACCACTATCAGATTAGAGACATCAAGGAGCCTAGACATCTACCACCCCACTACCACTATCATATTAGAACCACAAAGGATATATCTACCACCACACTACCACTATCAGATTAGTGCCTTAATGAGACTAGACATCTCCCACCCCTCTACCACTATCAGATTAGAACCATAGAGGAGACATCTACCGCTATCAGATGAGAGCCATAAAGGAGACTAGACATCTACCACCCCACTACCACTATCAGATTAGAGCCATAAGGGAGACTAGATCTCTACCACTATCAGATTAGAACCATAAAGGAGACTAGACATTTACCACTATCAGATTAGAGACATAAAGGAGCCTAGACATCTACCACCCCACTACCACTATCAGATTAGAGCCATAAAGGGGACATCTACCACTATCAGATTAGAACCATAAAAGAGCCTAGACATCTACCACCCCACTACCACTATCATATTAGAACCACAAAGGATATATCTACCACCACACTACCACTATCAGATTAGTGCCTTAAAGGAGACTAGACATCTCCCACCCCTCTACCACTATCAGATTAGAGCCATAAGGGAGACTAGATCTCTACCACTATCAGATTAGAACCATAAAGGAGACTAGACATTTACCACTATCAGATTAGAGCCAAAAAGGAGACATAAATGCGTCTTCTACAACCCCACTACCACTATCATATTAGAGCCATAAAGGAGACATCTACCACCACAGTACCACTATCAGATTAGAATCATAAAGGAAACTAGACATCTACCACTATCAGATTAGAGCCATAAAGGAGACTATACATCTACCACTATCAGATTAGAGCCATAAAGGAGACTAGACATCTACAACCCCACTACCACTATCAGATTAGAGCCATAAGGGAGACTAGATCTCTACCACCCCACTACCACTATCAGATTAGAGACATCAAGGAGCCTAGACATCTACCACCCCACTACCACTATCAGATTAGAGACATAAAGGGTACATTTACCACTATCAGATTAGAGCCATAAAGGAGTCTTCTACCACCCACTACCACTATTATATTAGAACCATAAAGGAGACTAGACATCTACCACTATCAGATTAGAGCCATAAAGGAGACTCGACATCTACCACCACACTACCACTATCAGATTAGAGCCATAAAGGAGACTATACGTCTACCACTATCAGATTAGAGCCATAAAGGAGACTAGACATCTCCCACCCCTCTACCACTATCAGATTAGAACCATAGAGGAGACATCTACCGCTATCAGATGAGAGCCATAAAGGAGACTAGACATCTACAACCCCACTACCACTATCAGATTAGAGCCATAAGGGAGACTAGATCTCTACCACCCCACTACCACTATCAGATTAGAGACATCAAGGAGCCTAGACATCTACCACCCCACTACCACTATCAGATTAGAGACATAAAGGGCACATCTACCACTATCAGATTAGAGCCATAAAGGAGACTCGACATCTACCACCACACTACCACTATCAGATTAGAGTCATAAAGGAGACTAGACATCTACCAACGAACTCCCACTACCAGATTAGAATCATAAAGGAAACTAGACATCTACCACTATCAGATTAGAGCCTAAAAGGAGCCTAGACATCTACAACCTCACTACCCACTATCAGATTAGAGACATAACGGGGACATCTACCACTATCAGATAAGAACCATAAAGGAGACATCTACAACCACACTACCACTATCAGAATAGAGACATCAAGGAGCCTAGACATCTACCACCCCACTACCACTATCAGATTAGAGACATAAAGGGTACATCTACCACTATCAGATTAGAGCCATGAAGGAGTCTTCTACCACCCCACTACTTCTATCATATTAGAACCATAAAGGAGACTAGACATCTACCACTATCAGATTAGAGCCATAAAGGAGACTAGACATCTACCACCACACTACCACTATCAGATTAGAGCCATAAAGGAGACTAGACATCTACCAACCAACTCCCACTACCAGATTAGAATCATAAAGGAAACTAGACATCTACCACTATCAGATTAGAGCCAAAAAGGAGCCTAGACATCTACAACCTCACTACCCACTATCAGATTAGAGACATAAAGGGGACATCTACCACTATCAGATTAGAGACATAAAGGAGCCTAGACATCTACCACCCCACCACCACTATCATATTAGAACCATAAAGGAGACATCTACCACCACACTACCACTATCAGATTAGAGACATCAAGGAGCCTAGACATCTACCACCCCACTACCACTATCAGATTAGAGACATAAAGGGTACATCTACCACTATCAGCTTAGAGCCATAAAGGAGTCTTCTACCACCCCACTACCACTATCATATTAGAACCATAAAGGAGACTATACATCTACCACTATCAGATTAGAGCCATAAAGGAGACTAGACATTTACCACTATCAGATTAGAGCCAAAAAGGAGACATAAAGGAGTCTTCTACAACCCCACTACCACTATCATATTAGAGCCATAAAGGAGACATCTACCACCACAGTACCACTATCAGATTAGAATCATAAAGGAAACTAGACATCTACCACTATCAGATTAGAGCCATAAAGGAGTCTTCTACCACCCACTACCACTATTATATTAGAACCATAAAGGAGACTAGACATCTACCACTATCAGATTAGAGCCATAAAGGAGACTCGACATCTACCACCACACTACCACTATCAGATTAGAGCCATACAGGAGACTATACGTCTACCACTATCAGATTAGAGCCATAAAGGAGACTAGACATCTCCCACCCCTCTACCACTATCAGATTAGAACCATAGAGGAGACATCTACCGCTATCAGATGACAGCCATAAAGGAGACTAGACATCTACAACCCCACTACCACTATCAGATTAGAGACATAAAGGGCACATTTACCACTATCAGATTAGAGCCATAAAGGAGTCTTCTACCACCCACTACCACTATCAGATTAGAGCCTAAAAGGAGCCTAGACATCTACAACCTCACTACCCACTATCAGATTAGAGACATAAAGGGGACATCTACCACTATCAGATAAGAACCATAAAGGAGACATCTACAACCACACTACCACTATCAGAATAGAGACATCAAGGAGCCTAGACATCTACCACCCCACTACCACTATCAGATTAGAGACATAAAGGGTACATCTACCACTATCAGATTAGAGCCATGAAGGAGTCTTCTACCACCCCACTACCACTATCATATTAGAACCATAAAGGAGACTAGACATCTACCACTAACAGATTAGAGCCATAAAGGAGACTAGACATCTACCAACCAACTACCACTACCAGATTAGAATCATAAAGGAAACTAGACATCTACCACTATCAGATTAGAGCCAAAAAGGAGCCTAGACATCTACAACCTCACTACCCACTATCAGATTAGAGACATAAAGGGGACATCTACCACTATCAGATTAGAGACATAAAGGAGCCTAGACATCTACCACCCCACCACCACTATCATATTAGAACCATAAAGGAGACATCTACCACCACACTACCACTATAAGATTAGAGACATCAAGGAGTCTAGACATCTACCACCCCACTACCACTATCAGATTAGAGACATAAAGGGTACATCTACCACTATCAGTTTAGAGCCATAAAGGAGTCTTCTACCACCCCACTACCACTATCATATTAGAACCATAAAGGAGACTATACATCTACCACTATCAGATTAGAGCCATAAAGGAGACTAGACGTCTACCACCACACTACCACTATCAGATTAGAATCATAAAGGAAACTAGACATCTACCACTATCAGATTAGAGCCATAAAGGAGGCTAGACATCTACAAACCCACTACAACTATCAGATTAGAGCCATAAAGGGGACATCTACCACTATCAGATTAGAACCATAAAGGAGCCTAGACATCTACCACCCTACTACCACTATCATATTAGAACCACAAAGGATATATCTACCACCACACTACCACTATCAGATTAGAGCCTTAAAGGAGACTATACATCTCCCACCCCTTTAGCACTATCAGATTAGAACCATAGAGGAGACATCTACCGCTATCAGATGAGAGCCATAAAGGGGACTAGACATCTACCACCCCACTACCAATATCGGATTAGAGCCATAAAGGAGACTAGACATCTACCACTATCAGTTTGGAGCCATAAAGGAGGCTAGACATCTACAACCCTACTACCACTATCAGATTAGAACCATAAAGGAGACTAGACATCTCCCACTATCAGATTAGAGCCAAAAAGGAGACATCTACCACCACACTACCACTATCAGATTAGAATCATAAAGGAAACTATACATCTACCACTATCAGATTAGAGCCATAAAGGAGACTAGACATCTACCAACCAACTCCCACTATCAGATTAGAATCATAAAGGAAACTAGACATCTACCACTATCATATTAGAGCCATAAAGGAGGCTAGACATCTACAAACCCACTAAAACTATCAGATTAGAGCCATAAGGGAGACTAGATCTCTACCACCCCACTACCACTATCGGATTAGAGCCATAAAGGAGACTAGACATCCACAACCCTACTACAACTATCAGATTAGAATAATAAAGGAAACTAGACATCTACCACTATCAGATTAGAGCCATAAAGGGGACATCTACCACTATCAGATTAGAACCATAAAGGAGACATCTACCACCACACTACCACTATCAGATTAGAGACATCAAGGAGCCTAGACATCTACCACCCCACTACCACTATCAGATTAGAACCATAGAGGAGACATCTACCGCTATCAGATGAGAGCCATAAAGGAGACTAGACATCTACCACCCCACTACCACTATCAGATTAGAGCCATAAGGGAGACTAGATCTCTACCACCCCCACTACCACTATCGGATTAGAGCCATAAAGGAGACTAGACATCCACAACACTACTACCACTATCAGATTAGAATAATAAAGGAAACTAGACATCTACCACTATCAGATTAGAGCCATAAAGGGGACATCTACCACTATCAGATTAGAACCATAAAGGAGACATCTACCACCACACTACCACTATCAGATTAGAGACATCAAGGAGCCTAGACATCTACCAATACACTACCACTATCAGATTAGAGACATAAAGGGTACATTTACCACTATCAGATTAGAGCCATAAAGGAGTCTTCTACCACCCCACTACCACTATCATATTAGAACCATAAAGGAGACTAGACATCTACCACTATCAGATTAGAGCCATAAAGGAGACTCGACATCTACCACCACACTACCACTATCAGATTAGAGCCATAAAGGAGACTAGACATCTACCAACGAACTCCCACTACCAGATTAGAATCAGAAAGGAAACTAGACATCTACCACTATCAGATTAGAGCCATAAGGGAGACTAGATCTCTACCACCCCACTACCACTATCGGATTAGAGCCATAAAGGAGACTAGACATCTACCACTATCAGTTTGGAGCCATAAAGGAGGCTAGACATCTACAACCCTACTACCACTATCAGATTAGAACCATAAAGGAGACTAGACATTTACCACTATCAGATTAGAGCCAAAAAGGAGACATAAAGGAGTCTTCTACAACCCCACTACCACTATCATATTAGAGCTATAAAGGAGACGTCTACCAACACACTACCACTATCAGATTAGAATCATAAAGGAAACTAGACATCTACCACTATCAGATTAGAGCCATAAAGGAGACTATACATCTACCACTATCAGATTAGAGCCATACAGGAGACTAGACATCTACCAACCAACTCCCACTATCAGATTAGAATCATAAAGGAAACTAGACATCTACCACTATCAGATTAGAGCCATAAAGGAGACTAGACATCTACCACCCCACTACCACTATCATATTAGAACCATAAAGGAGACTATACATCTACCACTATCAGATTAGAGCCATAAAGGAGACTAGACGTCTACCACCACACTACCACTATCAGATTAGAATCATAAAGGAAACTAGACATCTACCACTATCAGATTAGAGACATAAAGGAGCCTAGACATCTACCACCCCACCACCACTATCAGATTAGAGCCATAAAGGAGACATCTACCACCACGCTACCACTATCAGATCAGATCCATAAAGGAGACTAGACATCTACCACTATCAGATTAGAGCCATAAAGGAGACTAGACATCTACAACCCCACTACCCACTATCAGATTAGAGACATAAAGGGGACATCTACCACTTTCAGATTAGAGCCATAAAGGAGACTAGACATCTACCACCCCACTACCACTATCAGATTAGAACCATAAAGGAGACTAGACATTTACCACCACACTACCACTATCAGATTAGAATCATAAAGGAGACTAGACATCTACCACCCCACTACCACTATCAGATTAGAGACATAAAGGAGTCTTCTACCACCCCACTACCACTATCATATTACAACCATAAAGGAGACTATACATCTACCACTATCAGATTAGAGCCATAAAGGAGACTAGACGTCTACCACCACACTACCACTATCAGATTAGAATCATAAAGGAAACTAGACATCTACCACTATCAGATTAGAGCCATAAAGGAGACATCTACCACCCCACTAACACTATCAGATTAGAGCCATAAAGGAGCCTAGACATCTACAAACTCACTACCCACTATCAGATTAGAGACATAAAGGGGACATAAAGGAGTCTTCTACCACCCCACTACCACTATCATATTAGAACCATAAAGGAGACTAGACATCTACCACTATCAGATTAGAGCCAAAAAGGAGACATAAAGGAGTCTTCTACCACCCCACTACCACTATCATATTAGAGCCATAAAGGAAACATCTACCACCACACTTCCACTATCAGATTAGAGCCATAAAGGAGACTAGACATCTACCACTATCAGATTAGAGACATAAAGGAGACTAGACATCTATCAACCCACTACCACTATCAGATTAGAACCATAAAGGAGACTAGACATCTACCACTATCAGATTAGAGACATAAAGGAGCCTAGACATCTACCACCCCACTACCACTATCAGATTAGAGCCATCATCTACCACTATCAGATTAGAGACATAAAGGAGACATCTACCACTATCAGATTAGAGCCATAAAGGAGACTAGACATCTACCACCCCACTACCACTATCAGATTACAGCCATAAAGGATACATCTACCACCCCACTACCACTATCAGATTAGAACCATAAAGGAGACTAGACATCTACCACTATCAGATTAGAGCCAAAAAGGAGACATAAAGGAGTCTTCTACCACCCCACTACCACTATCATATTAGAGCCATAAAGGAGACATCTACCACCACACTACCACTATCAGATTAGAGCCATAAAGGAGACTAGACATCTAACACTATCAGATTAGAGACATAAAGGAGCCTAGACATCTACCACCCCAATACCACTATCAGATTACAGCCATAAGGGAGACTAGATCTCTACCACCCCACTACCACTTTCGGATTAGAGCCATAAAGGATACATCTACCACCCCACTACCACTATCAGATTAGAATCATAAAGGAGACTAGACATCTACCAACCAACTTCCACTATCAGATTAGAATCATAAAGGAATCTATACATCTACCACTATCAGATTACAGCCATAAAGGAGGCTAGACATCTACAAACCCGCTACCACTATCAGATTAGAGACATAAAGGAGACATCTACCACTATCAGATTAGAGACATAAAGGAGCCTAGACATCTACCACCCCACTACCACTATCGGATTAGAGCCATAAAGGATACATCTACCACCCCACTACCACTATCAGATTAGAGCCATAAAGGAGCCTAGACATCTATAACCTCACTACCCACTATCAGATTAGAGACATAAAGGAGCCTAGACATCTACCACCCCACTGCCACTATCCGATTAGAGCCATAAAGGAGACATCTACCACGATCAGATTAGAACCATAAAGGAGACTAGACATCTACCACTCTCAGATTAGAGCCAAAAAGGAGACATAAAGGAGTCTTCTACCACCCCACTACCACTATCATATTAGAGCCATAAAGGAGACATCTACCACCACACTACCACTATCAGATTAGAGCCATAAAGGTGACTAGACATCTACCACTATCAGATTAGAGACATAAAGGAGCCTAGACATCTACCAACCCACTACCACTATCAGATTAGAACCATAAAGGAGACTAGACATCTACCACTATCAGATTAGAGACATAAAGGAGCCTAGACATCTACCACCCCACTACCACTATCAGATTAGAACCATAGAGGAGACATCTACCGCTATCAGATTAGAGCCATAAAGGAGACTAGACATCTACCACCCCACTACCACTATCAGATTACAGCCATAAGGGAGACTAGATCTCTACCACCCCACTACCACTATCGGATTAGAGCCATAAAGGAGACATCTCCCACCCCACTACCACTATCCGATTAGAGCCATATAGGGGACATCTACCACTATCAGATTAGAGCCATAAAGGAGACTAGACATCTACAACCCTACTCCCACTATCAGATTAGAATCATAAAGGAAACTATACATCTACCACTATCTAATTACAGCCATAAAGGAGGCTAGACATCTACCACCCCACTACCACTATCAGATTACAGCCATAAGGGAGATTAGATCTCTACAACCCCACTACCACTATCGGATTAGAGCCATAAAGGAGACATCTACTACCCCACTACCACTATCAGATTAGAGCCATAAAGGAGCCTAGACATCTACCACCCCCACTACCACTATCAGATTAGAACCATAAAGGAGCCTAGACATCTACAACCTCACTACCCACTATCAGTTTGGAGCCATAAAGGAGGCTAGACATCTACCAACCCTACTACCACTATCAGATTAGAACCATAAAGGAGACTAGACATCTACCACTATCAGATTAGAGCCAAAAAGGAGACATAAAGGAGTCTTCTACCACCCCACTACCACTATCATATTAGAGCCATAAAGGAAACATCTACCACCACACTACCACTATCAGATTAGAACCATAAAGGAGACTAGACATCTACCACTATCAGATTAGAGACATAAAGGAGCCTAGACATCTACCACCCCACTACCACTATCAGATTAGAGCCATATAGGGGACATCTACCACTGTCAGATTAGAGACATAAAGGAGACATCTACCACTATCAGATTAGAGCCATAAAGGAGACTAGACATCTACCACCCCACTACCACTATCAGATTACAGCCATAAGGGAGACTAGATCTCTACCACCCCACTACCACTATCGGATTAGAGCCATAAAGGAGACTAGACATCTACCACTATCAGATTAGAGCCAAAAAGGAGACATAAAGGAGTCTTCTACCACCCCACTACCACTATCATATTAGAGCCATAAAGGAGACATCTACCACCACACTACCACTATCAGATTAGATCCATAAAGGAGACTAGACATCTACCACTATCAGATTAGAGACATAAAGGGGCCTAGACATCTACCACCCCACTACCACTATCAGATTACAGCCATAAGGGAGACTAGATCTCTACCACCCCACTACCACTATCGGATTAGAGCCATAAAGGATACATCTACCACCCCACTACCACTATCAGATTAGAATCATAAAGGAGACTAGACATCTACCAACCAACTTCCACTATCAGATTAGAATCATAAAGGAAACTAGACATCTACCACTATCAGATTAGAGCCATAAAGGAGGCTAGACATCTACAAACCCACTACCACTATCAGATTACAGCCATAAGGGAGACTAGATCTCTACCACCCCACTACCACTATCGGACTAGAGCCATAAAGGACACATCTACCACCCCACTACCACTATCAGATTAGAGCCATAAAGGAGCCTAGACATCTACAACCTCACTACCCACTATCAGATTAGAGACATAAAGGAGCCTAGACATCTACAAACCCACTACCACTATCAGATTAGAGACATAAAGGAGACATCTACCACTATCTAATTACAGCCATAAAGGAGGCTAGACATCTACCACCCCACTACCACTATCAGATTACAGCCATAAGGGAGATTAGATCTCTACAACCCCACTACCACTATCGGATTAGAGCCATAAAGGAGACATCTACTACCCCACTACCACTATCAGATTAGAGCCATAAAGGAGCCTAGACATCTACAACCTCACTACCCACTATCAGATTAGAGACATAAAGGAGCCTAGACATCTACCACCCCACTACCACTATCAGATTAGAACCATAAAGGAGCCTAGACATCTACAACCTCACTACCCACTATCAGTTTGGAGCCATAAAGGAGGCTAGACATCTACCAACCCTACTACCACTATCAGATTAGAACCATAAAGGAGACTAGACATCTACCACTATCAGATTAGAGCCAAAAAGGAGACATAAAGGAGTCTTCTACCACCCCACTACCACTATCAGATTAGAGACATAAAGGAGCCTAGACATCTACCACCCCACTACCACTATCAGATTAGAACCATAGAGGAGACATCTACCGCTATCAGATTAGAGCCATAAAGGAGACTAGACATCTACCACCCCACTACCACTATCAGATTACAGCCATAAGGGAGACTAGATCTCTACCACCCCACTACCACTATCGGATTAGAGCCATAAAGGAGACATCTACCACCCCACTACCACTATCAGATTAGAGCCTTAAAGGAGACATCTCCCACCCCACTACCACTATCCGATTAGAGCCATATAGGGGACATCTACCACTATCAGATTAGAGCCATAAAGGAGACTAGACATCTACAACCCTACTCCCACTATCAGATTAGAATCATAAAGGAAACTATACATCTACCACTATCTAATTACAGCCATAAAGGAGGCTAGACATCTACCACCCCACTACCACTATCAGATTACAGCCATAAGGGAGACTAGATCTCTACAACCCCACTACCACTATCGGATTAGAGCCATAAAGGAGACATCTACTACCCCACTACCACTATCAGATTAGAGCCATAAAGGAGCCTAGACATCTACCACCCCACTACCACTATCAGATTAGAACCATAAAGGAGCCTAGACATCTACAACCTCACTACCCACTATCAGTTTGGAGCCATAAAGGAGGCTAGACATCTACCAACCCTACTACCACTATCAGATTAGAACCATAAAGGAGACTAGACATCTACCACTATCAGATTAGAGCCAAAAAGGAGACATAAAGGAGTCTTCTACCACCCCACTACCACTATCATATTAGAGCCATAAAGGAAACATCTACCACCACACTACCACTATCAGATTAGAGCCATAAAGGAGACTAGACATCTATCAACCCACTACCACTATCAGATTAGAACCATAAAGGAGACTAGACATCTACCACTATCAGATTAGAGACATAAAGGAGGCTAGACATCTACCACCCCACTACCACTATCAGATTAGAGCCATATAGGGGACATCTACCACTGTCAGATTAGAGACATAAAGGAGACATCTACCACCACACTACCACTATCAGATTAGAGCCATAAAGGAGACTAGACATCTACCACTATCAGATTAGAGACATAAAGGAGACTAGACATCTATCAACCTCACTACCCACTATCAGATTAGAGACATAAAGGAGCCTAGACATCTACCACCCCACTACCACTATCCGATTAGAGCCATAAAGGAGACATCTACCACTATCAGATTAGAACCATAAAGACATCTACCACTATCAGATTAGAGCCAAAAAGGAGACATAAAGGAGTCTTCTACCACCTCACTACCACTATCATATTAGAGCCATAAAGGAGACATCTACCACCACACTACCACTATCAGATTAGAGCCATAAAGGAGACTAGACATCTACCACTATCAGATTACAGCCATAAGGGAGACTAGATCTCTACCACCCCACTACCACTATCGGATTAGAGCCATAAAGGAGACATCTACCACCCCACTACCTCTATCAGATTAGAGCCATAAAGGAGCCTAGACATCTACAACCTCACTACACACTATCAGATTAGAGACATAAAGGAGCCTAGACATCTACCACCCCCACTACCACTATCAGATTAGAACCATAAAGGAGCCTAGACATCTACAACCTCACTACCCACTATCAGATTGGAGCCATAAAGGAGGCTAGACATCTACAACCCTACTACCACTATCAGATTAGAACCATAAAGGAGACTAGACATCTACCACGATCAGATTAGAGACATAAAGGAGACTAGACATCTACCACCCCACTACCACTATCAGATTAGAACCATAAAGGAGACTAGACATCTACCACGATCAGATTAGAGACATAAAGGAGACTAGACATCTACCACCCCACTACTACTATCAGATTAGAACCATAAAGGAGACTAGACATCTACCACTATCAGATTAGAGACATAAAGGAGCCTAGACATCTACCACCCCACTACCACTATCAGATTAGAACCATAAAGGAGACTAGACATCTACCACTATCAGATTAGAGCCAAAAAGGAGACATAAAGGAGTCTTCTACCACCCCACTACCACTATCCGATTAGAGCCATAAAGGAGACATCTACCACTATCAGATTAGAGCCATAAAGGAGACTAGACATCTACAACTCTACTACCACTATCAGATTAGAACCATAAAGGAGACTAGACATCTACCACTATCAGATTAGAGCCAAAAAGGAGACATAAAGGAGTCTTCTACCACCCCACTACCACTATCATATTAGAGCCATAAAGGAGACATCTAACACCACACTACCACTATCAGATTAGAAGCATAAAGGAGACTAGACATCTAACACTATCAGATTAGAGACATAAAGGAGACTAGACATCTACCACTATCAGATTAGAGACATAAAGGAGCCTAGACATCTACCACCCCACTACCACTATCAGATTAGAACCATAAAAGGGAATCTACCACTATAAGATTAGAGCCATAAAGGAGACTAAACATCTACCACTATCAGATTAGAGACATAAAGGAGACTAGACATCTACAACCCTACTACCACTATCAGATTAGAACCATAAAGGAGACTAGACATCTACCACTATCAGATTAGAGCCAAAAAGGAGCCTAGACATCTACCACCCCACTACCACTATCAGATTAGAACCATAAAGGAGCCTAGACATCTACCACCCCACTACCACTATCAGATTAGAGCCATATAGGGGACATCTACCACTATCAGATTAGAGCCATAAAGGAGACTAGACATCTACCACCCCACTACCACTATCAGATTAGAGACATAACGGAGACATCTACCACTATCAGATTAGAGCCATAAAGGAGACTAGACATCTACCACCCCACTACAACTATCAGATTAGAACCACAAAGGAGACTAGACATCTACCACTATCAGATTAGAGACATAAAGGAGCCTAGACATCTACCACCCCACTACCACTATCAGATTAGAGCCATATAGGGGACATCTACCACTATCAGATTAGAGCCATAAAGGAGACATCTACCACTATCAGATTAGAGCCATAAAGGAGCCCAGACATCTACAACCTCACTACCACTATCAGATTAGAACCATAAAGGAGACTAGACATCTACAACCCTACTACCACTATCAGATTAGAACCATATAGGGGACATCTACCACTATCAGATTAGAGGCATATAGGGGACATCTACCACAATCAGATTAGAGCCATAAAGGAGACTAGACATCTACAACCCTACTACCACTATCAGATTAGAACCATAAAGGAGACTAGACATCTACCACTATCAGATTAGAGCCAAAAATGAGTCTTCTACCACCCCACTACCACTATCCGATTAGAGCCATAAAGGAGACATCTACCACTATCAGATTAGAACCATAAAGACATCTACCACTATCAGATTAGAGCCAAAAAGGAGACATAAAGGAGTCTTCTACCACCTCACTACCACTATCATATTAGAGCCATAAAGGAGACATCTACCACCACACTACCACTATCAGATTAGAGCCATAAAGGAGACTAGACATCTACCACTATCAGATTACAGCCATAAGGGAGACTAGATCTCTACCACCCCACTACCACTATCGGATTAGAGCCATAAAGGAGACATCTACCACCCCACTACCACTATCAGATTAGAGCCATAAAGGAGCCTAGACATCTACAACCTCACTACCCACTATCAGATTAGAGACATAAAGGAGCCTAGACATCTACCACCCCACTACCACTATCAGATTAGAACCATAAAGGAGCCTAGACATCTACAACCTCACTACCCACTATCAGATTGGAGCCATAAAGGAGGCTAGACATCTACAACCCTACTACCACTATCAGATTAGAACCATAAAGGAGACTAGACATCTACCACGATCAGATTAGAGACATAAAGGAGACTAGACATCTACCACCCCACTACCACTATCAGATTAGAACCATAAAGGAGACTAGACATCTACCACGATCAGATTAGAGACATAAAGGAGACTAGACATCTACCACCCCACTACTACTATCAGATTAGAACCATAAAGGAGACTAGACATCTACCACTATCAGATTAGAGACATAAAGGAGCCTAGACATCTACCACCCCACTACCACTATCAGATTAGAACCATAAAGGAGACTAGACATCTACCACTATCAGATTAGAGCCAAAAAGGAGACATAAAGGAGTCTTCTACCACCCCACTACCACTATCCGATTAGAGCCATAAAGGAGACATCTACCACTATCAGATTAGAGCCATAAAGGAGACTAGACATCTACAACTCTACTACCACTATCAGATTAGAACCATAAAGGAGACTAGACATCTACCACTATCAGATTAGAGCCAAAAAGGAGACATAAAGGAGTCTTCTACCACCCCACTACCACTATCATATTAGAGCCATAAAGGAGACATCTAACACCACACTACCACTATCAGATTAGAAGCATAAAGGAGACTAGACATCTAACACTATCAGATTAGAGACATAAAGGAGACTAGACATCTACCACTATCAGATTAGAGACATAAAGGAGCCTAGACATCTACCACCCCACTACCACTATCAGATTAGAACCATAAAGGGGAATCTACCACTATAAGATTAGAGCCAT
Source organism: Oncorhynchus kisutch (assembly GCF_002021735.2). Lineage (NCBI taxonomy): Eukaryota > Metazoa > Chordata > Actinopteri > Salmoniformes > Salmonidae > Oncorhynchus > Oncorhynchus kisutch. The sequence goes on from NC_034187.2 coordinate 3,459,585, forward strand.
AAAGGAGACTAAACATCTACCACTATCAGATTAGAGACATAAAGGAGACTAGACATCTACAACCCTACTACCACTATCAGATTAGAACCATAAAGGAGACTAGACATCTACCACTATCAGATTAGAGCCAAAAAGGAGCCTAGACATCTACCACCCCACTACCACTATCAGATTAGAACCATAAAGGAGCCTAGACATCTACCACCCCACTACCACTATCAGATTAGAGCCATATAGGGGACATCTACCACTATCAGATTAGAGCCATAAAGGAGACTAGACATCTACCACCCCACTACCACTATCAGATTAGAGACATAACGGAGACATCTACCACTATCAGATTAGAGCCATAAAGGAGACTAGACATCTACCACCCCACTACAACTATCAGATTAGAACCACAAAGGAGACTAGACATCTACCACTATCAGATTAGAGACATAAAGGAGCCTAGACATCTACCACCCCACTACCACTATCAGATTAGAGCCATATAGGGGACATCTACCACTATCAGATTAGAGCCATAAAGGAGACATCTACCACTATCAGATTAGAGCCATAAAGGAGCCCAGACATCTACAACCTCACTACCACTATCAGATTAGAACCATAAAGGAGACTAGACATCTACAACCCTACTACCACTATCAGATTAGAACCATATAGGGGACATCTACCACTATCAGATTAGAGGCATATAGGGGACATCTACCACAATCAGATTAGAGCCATAAAGGAGACTAGACATCTACAACCCTACTACCACTATCAGATTAGAACCATAAAGGAGACTAGACATCTACCACTATCAGATTAGAGCCAAAAATGAGTCTTCTACCACCCCACTACCACTATCATATTAGAGCCATAAAGGAGACATCTACCACCACACTACCACTATCAGATTAGAGCCATAAAGGAGACTAGACATCTACCACTATCAGATTAGAGACATAAAGGAGCCTAGACATCTACCACCCCACTACCACTGTCAGATTAGAACCATAAAGGGGAATCTACCACTATAAAATTAGAGCCATAAAGGAGACTAAACATCTACCACTATCAGATTAGAGACATAAAGGAGGCAAGACATCTACAAACGCACTACCACTATCAGATTAGAGACATAAAGGAGACATCTACCACTATCAGATTAGAGACACAAAGGAGCCTAGACATCTACCACCCCACTACCACTATCAGATTACAGCCATAAGGGAGACTAGATCTCTACAACCCCACTACCACTATCGGATTAGAGCCATAAAGGAGTCTTCTACCACCCCATTACCACTATCAGATTAGAGCCATAAAGGAGCCTAGACATCTACCACCCCACTACCACTATCAGATTAGAACCATAAAGGAGCCTAGACATCTACAACCTCACTACCCACTATCAGATTAGAGACATAAAGGAGCCTAGACATCTACCACCCCACTACCACTATCAGATTAGAACCATAAAGGAGCCTAGACATCTACAACCTCACTTCCACTATCAGATTAGAGACATAAAGGAGGCAAGACATCTACAAACCCACTACCACTATCAGATTAGAGACATAAAGGAGACATCTACCACTATCAGATTAGAGACATAAAGGAGCCTAGACATCTACCACCCCCACTACCACTATCAGATTAGAACCATAAAGGAGCCTAGACATCTACAACCTCACTACCCACTATCAGATTAGAGACATAAAGGAGCCTAGACATCTACCACCCCACTACCACTATCAGATTAGAACCATAAAGGAGCCTAGACATCTACAACCTCACTACCACTATCAGATTAGAGACATAAAGGAGGCAAGACATCTACAAACCCACTACCACTATCAGATTAGAGACATAAAGGAGACATCTACCACTATCAGATTAGAGACATAAAGTAGCCTAGACATCTACCACCCCACTACCACTATCAGATTACAGCCATAAGGGAGACTAGATCTCTACAACCCCACTACCACTATCGGATTAGAGCCATAAAGGAGTCTTCTACCACCCCATTACCACTATCAGATTAGAGCCATAAAGGAGCCTAGACATCTACCACCCCACTACCACTATCAGATTAGAACCATAAAGGAGCCTAGACATCTACAACCTCACTACCCACTATCAGATTAGAGACATAAAGGTGCCTAGACATCTACCACCCCACTACCACTGTCAGATTAGAACCATAAAGGAGCCTAGACATCTACAACCTCACTACCCACTATCAGATTAGAGACATAAAGGAGCCTAGACATCTACCACCCCACTACCACTATCAGATTAGAACCATAAAGGAGCCTAGACATCTACAACCTCACTACCCACTATCAGTTTGGAGCCATAAAGGAGGCTAGACATCTACAACCCTACTACCACTATCAGATTAGAACCATAAAGGAGACTAGACATCTACCACTATCAGATTAGAGCCAAAAAGGAGACATAAAGGAGTCTTCTACCACCCCACTACCACTATCATATTAGAGCCATAAAGGAGACTAGACATCTACCAACCCACTACTACTATCAGATTATAACCATAAAGGAGACTAGACATCTACCACTATCAGATTAGAATCATAAAGGAGCCTAGACATCTACCACCCCACTACCACTATCAGATTAGAACCATAAAGGAGACTAGACATCTACCACTATCAGATTAGAGACATAAAGGAGACTAGACATCTACCAACCCACTACTACTATCAGATTAGAACCATAAAGGAGACTAGACATCTACCACTATCAGATTAGAGACATAAAGGAGCCTAGACATCTACCACCCCACTACCACTATCAGATTAGAACCATAAAGGGGAATCTACCACTATAAAATTAGAGCCATAAAGGAGACTAAACATCTACCACTATCAGATTAGAGACATAAAGGAGGCAAGACATCTACAAACCCACTACCACTATCAGATTAGAGACATAAAGGAGACATCTACCACTATCAGATTAGAGACATAAAGGAGCCTAGACATCTACCACCCCACTACCACTATCAGATTACAGCCATAAGGGAGACTAGATCTCTACAACCCCACTACCACTATCGGATTAGAGCCATAAAGGAGTCTTCTACCACCCCACTACCACTATCAGATTAGAGCCATAAAGGAGCCTAGACATCTACCACCCCACTACCACTATCAGATTAGAACCATAAAGGAGCCTAGACATTTACAACCTCACTACCCACTATCAGATTAGAGACATAAAGGAGCCTAGACATCTACCACCCCACTACCACTATCAGATTAGAACCATAAAGGAGCCTAGACATCTACAACCTCACTACCCACTATCAGATTAGAGACATAAAGGAGCCTAGACATCTACCACCCCACTACCACTATCAGATTAGAACCATAAAGGAGCCTAGACATCTACAACCTCACTACCCACTATCAGTTTGGAGCCATAAAGGAGGCTAGACATCTACAACCCTACTACCACTATCAGATTAGAACCATAAAGGAGACTAGACATCTACCACTATCAGATTAGAGCCAAAAAGGAGACATAAAGGAGTCTTCTACCACCCCACTACCACTATCATATTAGAGGCATAAAGGAGACATCTACCACCACACTACCACTATCAGATTAGAGCCATAAAGGTGACTAGACATCTACCACTATCAGATTAGAGACATAAAGGAGACTAGACATCTACCAACCCACTACCACTATCAGATTAGAACCATAAAGGAGACTAGACATCTACCACTATCAGATTAGAGACATAAAGGAGCCTAGACATCTACCACCCCACTACCACTATCAGATTAGAGCCATATAGGGGACATCTACCACTATCAGATTAGAGACATAAAGGAGACATCTACCACTATCAGATTAGAGCCATAAAGGAGACTAGACATCTACCACCCCACTACAACTATCAGATTAGAACCACAAAGGAGACTAGACATCTACCACTATCAAATTAGAGACATAAAGGAGCCTAGACATCTACCACCCCACTACCACTATCATATTAGAGCCATATAGGGGACATCTACCACTATCAGATTAGAGCCATAAAGGAGACATCTACCACCCCACTACCACTATCAGATTAGAGCCATAAAGGAGCCCAGACATCTACAACCTCACTACCCACTATCAGATTACAGCCATAAGGGAGACTAGATCTCTACCACCCACTACCACTATCGGATTAGAGCCATAAAGGATACATCTACCACCCCACTACCACTATCAGATTAGAGCAATAAAGGAGCCTAGACATCTACAACCTATCTAATCACTATCAGATTAGAGACATAAAGGACCCTAGACATCTACCACCCCACTACCACTATCCGATTAGAGCCATAAAGGAGACATCTACCACTATCAGATTAGAGCCATAAAGGAGACTAGACATCTACAACCCTACTACCACTATCAGATTAGAACCATAAAGGAGACTAGACATCTACCACTATCAGATTAGAGCCAAAAAGGAGACATAAAGGAGTCTTCTACCACCCCACTACCACTATCATATTAGAGCCATAAAGGAGACATCTAACACCACACTACCACTATCAGATTAGAAGCATAAAGGAGACTAGACATCTAACACTATCAGATTAGAGACATAAAGGAGACTAGACATCTACCACTATCAGATTAGAGACATAAAGGAGCCTAGACATCTACCACCCCACTACCACTATCAGATTAGAACCATAAAGGGGAATCTACCACTATAAGATTAGAGCCATAAAGGAGACTAAACATCTACCACTATCAGATTAGAGCCATAAAGGAGACTAAACATCTACCACTATCAGATTAGAGACATAAAGGAGACTAGACATCTACAACCCTACTACCACTATCAGATTTGAACCATAAAGGAGACTAGACATCTACCACTATCAGATTAGAGCCAAAAAGGAGACATAAAGGAGTCTTCTACCACCCCACTATCATATTAGAGCCATAAAGGAGACTAGACATCTACCAACCCACTACTACTATCAGATTATAACCATAAAGGAGACTAGACATCTACCACTATCAGATTAGAGACATAAAGGAGGCAAGACATCTACAAACCCACTACCACTATCAGATTAGAGACATAAAGGAGACATCTACCACTATCAGATTAGAGACATAAAGGAGCCTAGACATCTACCACCCCACTACCACTATCAGATTACAGCCATAAGGGAGACTAGATCTCTACAACCCCACTACCACTATCGGATTAGAGCCATAAAGGAGACATCTACCACCCCACTACCACTATCAGATTAGAGCCATAAAGGAGCCTAGACATCTACAACCTCACTACCCACTATCAGATTAGAGACATAAAGGAGCCTAGACATCTACCACCCCACTACCACTATCAGATTAGAACCATAAAGGAGCCTAGACATCTACAACCTCACTACCCACTATCAGTTTGGAGCCATAAAGGAGGCTAGACATCTACAACCCTACTACCACTATCAGATTAGAACCATAAAGGAGACTAGACATCTACCACTATCAGATTAGAGCCAAAAAGGAGACATAAAGGAGTCTTCTACCACCCCACTACCACTATCATATTAGAGCCATAAAGGAGACTAGACATCTACCAACCCACTACTACTATCAGATTATAACCATAAAGGAGACTAGACATCTACCACTATCAGATTAGAGACATAAAGGAGCCTAGACATCTACCACCCCACTACCACTATCAGATTAGAACCATAAAGGAGACTAGACATCTACCACTATCAGATTAGAGACATAAAGGAGCCTAGACATCTACCACCCCACTACCACTATCAGATTAGAACCATAAAGGAGCCTAGACATCTACCACCCCACTACCAGTATCAGATTAGAGCCATATAGGGGACATCTACCACTATCAGATTAGAGCCATAAAGGAGACTAGACATCTACCACCCCACTACCACTATCAGATTAGAGAAATAACGGAGACATCTACCACTATCAGATTAGAGCCATAAAGGAGACTAGACATCTACCACCCCACTACAACTATCAGATTAGAACCACAAAGGAGACTAGACATCTACCACTATCAGATTAGAGACATAAAGGAGCCTAGACATCCACCACCCCACTACCACTATCAGATTAGAGCCATATAGGGGACATCTACCACTATCAGATTAGAGCCATAAAGGAGACATCTACCACTATCAGATTAGAGCCATAAAGGAGCCCAGACATCTACAACCTCACTACCACTATCAGATTAGAACCATAAAGGAGACTAGACATCTACAACCCTACTACCACTATCAGATTAGAACCATATAGGGGACATCTACCACTATCAGATTAGAGCCATATAGGGGACATCTACCACAATCAGATTAGAGCCATAAAGGAGACTAGACATCTACAACCCTACTACCACTATCAGATTAGAACCATAAAGGAGACTAGACATCTACCACTATCAGATTAGAGCCAAAAAGGAGTCTTCTACCACCCCACTACCACTATCATATTAGAGCCATAAAGGAGACATCTACCACCACACTACCACTATCAGATTAGAGCCATAAAGGAGACTAGACATCTAACACTATCAGATTAGAGACATAAAGGAGACTAGACATCTACCACTATCAGATTAGAGACATAAAGGAGCCTAGACATCTACCACCCCACTACCACTATCAGATTAGAACCATAAAGGGGAATCTACCACTATAAAATTAGAGCCATAAAGGAGACTAAACATCTACCACTATCAGATTAGAGACATAAAGGAGGCAAGACATCTACAACCCCACTACCACTATCGGATTAGAGCCATAAAGGAGTCTTCTACCACCCCATTACCACTATCAGATTAGAGCCATAAAGGAGCCTAGACATCTACCACCCCACTACCACTATCAGATTAGAACCATAAAGGAGCCTAGACATCTACAACCTCACTACCCACTATCAGATTAGAGACATAAAGGAGCCTAGACATCTACCACCCCACTACCACTATCAGATTAGAACCATAAAGGAGCCTAGACATCTACAACCTCACTACCCACTATCAGATTAGAGACATAAAGGAGACTAGACATCTACCACCCCACTACAACTATCAGATTAGAACCACAAAGGAGACTAGACATCTACCACTATCAAATTAGAGACATAAAGGAGCCTAGACATCTACCACCCCACTACCACTATCATATTAGAGCCATATAGGGGACATCTACCACTATCAGATTAGAGCCATAAAGGAGACATCTACCACCCCACTACCACTATCAGATTAGAGCCATAAAGGAGCCCAGACATCTACAACCTCACTACCCACTATCAGATTACAGCCATAAGGGAGACTAGATCTCTACCACCCACTACCACTATCGGATTAGAGCCATAAAGGATACATCTACCACCCCACTACCACTATCAGATTAGAGCCATAAAGGAGCCTAGACATCTACAACCTATCTAATCACTATCAGATTAGAGACATAAAGGACCCTAGACATCTACCACCCCACTACCACTATCCGATTAGAGCCATAAAGGAGACATCTACCACTATCAGATTAGAGCCATAAAGGAGACTAGACATCTACAACCCTACTACCACTATCAGATTAGAACCATAAAGGAGACTAGACATCTACCACTATCAGATTAGAGCCAAAAAGGAGACATAAAGGAGTCTTCTACCACCCCACTACCACTATCATATTAGAGCCATAAAGGAGACATCTAACACCACACTACCACTATCAGATTAGAAGCATAAAGGAGACTAGACATCTAACACTATCAGATTAGAGACATAAAGGAGACTAGACATCTACCACTATCAGATTAGAGACATAAAGGAGCCTAGACATCTACCACCCCACTACCACTATCAGATTAGAACCATAAAGGGGAATCTACCACTATAAGATTAGAGCCATAAAGGAGACTAAACATCTACCACTATCAGATTAGAGCCATAAAGGAGACTAAACATCTACCACTATCAGATTAGAGACATAAAGGAGACTAGACATCTACAACCCTACTACCACTATCAGATTAGAACCATAAAGGAGACTAGACATCTACCACTATCAGATTAGAGCCAAAAAGGAGACATAAAGGAGTCTTCTACCACCCCACTACCACTATCATATTAGAGCCATAAAGGAGACTAGACATCTACCAACCCACTACTACTATCAGATTATAACCATAAAGGAGACTAGACATCTACCACTATCAGATTAGAGACATAAAGGAGGCAAGACATCTACAAACCCACTACCACTATCAGATTAGAGACATAAAGGAGACATCTACCACTATCAGATTAGAGACATAAAGGAGCCTAGACATCTACCACCCCACTACCACTATCAGATTACAGCCATAAGGGAGACTAGATCTCTACAACCCCACTACCACTATCGGATTAGAGCCATAAAGGAGACATCTACCACCCCACTACCACTATCAGATTAGAGCCATAAAGGAGCCTAGACATCTACAACCTCACTACCCACTATCAGATTAGAGACATAAAGGAGCCTAGACATCTACCACCCCACTACCACTATCAGATTAGAACCATAAAGGAGCCTAGACATCTACAACCTCACTACCCACTATCAGTTTGGAGCCATAAAGGAGGCTAGACATCTACAACCCTACTACCACTATCAGATTAGAACCATAAAGGAGACTAGACATCTACCACTATCAGATTAGAGCCAAAAAGGAGACATAAAGGAGTCTTCTACCACCCCACTACCACTATCATATTAGAGCCATAAAGGAGACTAGACATCTACCAACCCACTACTACTATCAGATTATAACCATAAAGGAGACTAGACATCTACCACTATCAGATTAGAGACATAAAGGAGCCTAGACATCTACCACCCCACTACCACTATCAGATTAGAACCATAAAGGAGACTAGACATCTACCACTATCAGATTAGAGACATAAAGGAGCCTAGACATCTACCACCCCACTACCACTATCAGATTAGAACCATAAAGGAGCCTAGACATCTACCACCCCACTACCAGTATCAGATTAGAGCCATATAGGGGACATCTACCACTATCAGATTAGAGCCATAAAGGAGACTAGACATCTACCACCCCACTACCACTATCAGATTAGAGACATAACGGAGACATCTACCACTATCAGATTAGAGCCATAAAGGAGACTAGACATCTACCACCCCACTACAACTATCAGATTAGAACCACAAAGGAGACTAGACATCTACCACTATCAGATTAGAGACATAAAGGAGCCTAGACATCCACCACCCCACTACCACTATCAGATTAGAGCCATATAGGGGACATCTACCACTATCAGATTAGAGCCATAAAGGAGACATCTACCACTATCAGATTAGAGCCATAAAGGAGCCCAGACATCTACAACCTCACTACCACTATCAGATTAGAACCATAAAGGAGACTAGACATCTACAACCCTACTACCACTATCAGATTAGAACCATATAGGGGACATCTACCACTATCAGATTAGAGCCATATAGGGGACATCTACCACAATCAGATTAGAGCCATAAAGGAGACTAGACATCTACAACCCTACTACCACTATCAGATTAGAACCATAAAGGAGACTAGACATCTACCACTATCAGATTAGAGCCAAAAAGGAGTCTTCTACCACCCCACTACCACTATCATATTAGAGCCATAAAGGAGACATCTACCACCACACTACCACTATCAGATTAGAGCCATAAAGGAGACTAGACATCTAACACTATCAGATTAGAGACATAAAGGAGACTAGACATCTACCACTATCAGATTAGAGACATAAAGGAGCCTAGACATCTACCACCCCACTACCACTATCAGATTAGAACCATAAAGGGGAATCTACCACTATAAAATTAGAGCCATAAAGGAGACTAAACATCTACCACTATCAGATTAGAGACATAAAGGAGGCAAGACATCTACAACCCCACTACCACTATCGGATTAGAGCCATAAAGGAGTCTTCTACCACCCCATTACCACTATCAGATTAGAGCCATAAAGGAGCCTAGACATCTACCACCCCACTACCACTATCAGATTAGAACCATAAAGGAGCCTAGACATCTACAACCTCACTACCCACTATCAGATTAGAGACATAAAGGAGCCTAGACATCTACCACCCCACTACCACTATCAGATTAGAACCATAAAGGAGCCTAGACATCTACAACCTCACTACCCACTATCAGATTAGAGACATAAAGGAGCCTAGACATCTACCACCCCACTACCACTATCAGATTAGAACCATAAAGGAGCCTAGACATCTACAACCTCACTACCCACTATCAGTTTGGAGCCATAAAGGAGGCTAGACATCTACAACCCTACTACCACTATCAGATTAGAACCATAAAGGAGACTAGACATCTACCACTATCAGATTAGAGCCAAAAAGGAGACATAAAGGAGTCTTCTACCACCCCACTACCACTATCATATTAAAGCCATTAAGGAGACTAGACATCTACCAACCCACTACTACTATCAGATTAGAACCATAAAGGAGACTAGACATCTACCACTATCAGATTAGAGACATAAAGGAGCCTAGACATGTACCACCCCACTACCACTATCAGATTAGAACCATAAAGGAGACTAGACATCTACCACTATCAGATTAGAGACATAAAGGAGCCTAGACATCTACCACCCCACTACCACTATCAGATTACAGCCATAAGGGAGACTAGATCTCTACAACCCCACTACCACTATCGGATTAGAGCCATAAAGGAGACATCTACCACCCCACTACCACTATCAGATTAGAACCATAAAGGGGCCTAGACATCTACTACCTCACTACCCACTATCAGTTTGGAGCCATAAAGGAGGCTAGACATCTACAACCCTACTACCACTATCAGATTAGAACCATAAAGGAGACTAGACCACTACCACTATCAGATTAGAGCTAAAAAGGAGACATAAAGGAGTCTTCTACCACCCAACTACCACTATCATATTAGAGACATAAAGGAGACTAGACATCTACCACTATCAGATTAGAGACATAAAGGAGCCTAGACATCTACCACCCCACTACCACTATCAGATTACAGCCATAAGGGAGACTAGATCTCTACAACCCCACTACCACTATCGGATTAGAGCCATAAAGGAGACATCTACCAACCCACTACTACTATCAGATTATAACCATAAAGGAGACTAGACATCTACCACTATCAGATTAGAGACATAAAGGAGCCTAGACATCTACCACCCCACTACCACTATCAGATTAGAACCATAAAGGAGACTAGACATCTACCACTATCAGATTAGAGACATAAAGGAGCCTAGACATCTACCACCCCACTACCACTATCAGATTAGAACCATAAAGGAGCCTAGACATCTACCACCCCACTACCACTATCAGATTAGAGCCATATAGGGGACTTCTACCACTATCAGATTAGAGCCATAAAGGAGACTAGACATCTACCACCCCACTACCACTATCAGATTACAGCCATAAGGGAGACTAGATCTCTACAACCCCACTACCACTATCGGATTAGAGCCATAAAGGAGACATCTACCACCCCACTACCACTATCAGATTAGAACCATAAAGGGGCCTAGACATCTACTACCTCACTACCCACTATCAGTTTGGAGCCATAAAGGAGGCTAGACATCTGCAACCCTACTACCACTATCAGATTAGAACCATAAAGGAGACTAGACCACTACCACTATCAGATTAGAGCTAAAAAGGAGACATAAAGGAGTCTTCTACCACCCAACTACCACTATCATATTAGAGCCATAAAGGAGACTAGACATCTACCAACCCACTACTACTATCAGATTATAACCATAAAGGAGACTAGACATCTACCACTATCAGATTAGAGACATAAAGGAGCCTAGACATCTACCACCCCACTACCACTATCAGATTAGAACCATAAAGGAGACTAGACATCTACCACTATCAGATTAGAGACATAAAGGAGCCTAGACATCTACCACCCCACTACCACTATCAGATTAGAACCATAAAGGAGCCTAGACATCTACCACCCCACTACCACTATCAGATTAGAGCCATATAGGGGACTTCTACCACTATCAGATTAGAGCCATAAAGGAGACTAGACATCTACCACCCCACTACAACTATCAGATTAGAACCACAAAGGAGACTAGACATCTACCACTATCAGATTAGAGACATAAAGGAGCCTAGACATCTACCACCCCACTACCACTATCAGATTTGAGCCATATAGGGGACATCTACCACTATCAGATTAGAGCCATAAAGGAGACATCTACCACTATCAGATTAGAGCCATAAAGGAGCCCAGATATCTACAACCTCACTACCACTATCAGATTAGAACCATAAAGGAGACTAGACATCTAAAACCCTACTACCACTATCAGATTAGAACCATATAGGGGACATCTACCACTATCAGATTAGAGCCATATAGGGGACATCTACCACAATCAGATTAGAGCCATAAAGGAGACTAGACATCTACAACCCTACTACCACTATCAGATTAGAACCATAAAGGAGACTAGACATCTACCACTATCAGATTAGAGCCAAAAAGGAGTCTTCTACCACCCCACTACCACTATCATATTAGAGCCATAAAGGAGACATCTACCACCACACTACCACTATCAGATTAGAGCCATAAAGGAGACTAGACATCTAACACTATCAGATTAGAGACATAAAGGAGACTAGACATCTACCACTATCAGATTAGAGACATAAAGGAGCCTAGACATCTACCACCCCACTACCACTATCAGATTAGAACCATAAAGGGGAATCTACCACTATAAAATTAGAGCCATAAAGGAGACTAAACATCTACCACTATCAGATTAGAGACATAAAGGATGCAAGACATCTACAAACCCACTACCACTATCAGATTAGAGACATAAAGGAGACATCTACCACTATCAGATTAGAGACATAAAGGAGCCTAGACATGTACCACCCCACTACCACTATCAGATTACAGCCATAAGGGAGACTAGATCTCTACAACCCCACTACCACTATCGGATTAGAGCCATAAAGGAGTCTTCTACCACCCCATTACCACTATCAGATTAGAGCCATAAAGGAGCCTAGACATCTACCACCCCACTACCACTATCAGATTAGAACCATAAAGGAGCCTAGACATCTACAACCTCACTACCCACTATCAGATTAGAGACATAAAGGAGCCTAGACATCTACCACCCCACTACCACTATCAGATTAGAACCATAAAGGAGCCTAGACATCTACAACCTCACTACCCACTATCAGATTAGAGACATAAAGGAGCCTAGACATCTACCACCCCACTACCACTATCAGATTAGAACCATAAAGGAGCCTAGACATCTACAACCTCACTACCCACTATCAGTTTGGAGCCATAAAGGAGGCTAGACATCTACAACCCTACTACCACTATCAGATTAGAACCATAAAGGAGACTAGACCACTACCACTATCAGATTAGAGCTAAAAAGGAGACATAAAGGAGTCTTCTACCACCCCACTACCACTATCATATTAGAGCCATAAAGGAGACTAGACATCTACCAACCCACTACTACTATCAGATTATAACCATAAAGGAGACTAGACATCTACCACTATCAGATTAGAGACATAAAGGAGCCTAGACATCTACCACCCCACTACCACTATCAGATTAGAACCATAAAGGAGACTAGACATCTACCACTATCAGATTAGAGACATAAAGGAGCCTAGACATCTACCACCCCACTACCACTATCAGATTAGAACCATAAAGGAGCCTAGACATCTACCACCCCACTACCACTATCAGATTAGAGCCATATAGGGGACATCTACCACTATCAGATTAGAGCCATAAAGGAGACATCTACCACTATCAGATTAGAGACATAAAGGAGCCTAGACATCTACCACCCCACTACCACTATCAGATTAGAACCATAAAGGAGCCTAGACATCTACCACCCCACTACCACTATCAGATTAGAACCATAAAGGAGACTAGACATCTACCACCCCACTACCACTATCAGATTAGAACCATAAAGGAGACTAGACATCTACCACTATCAGATTAGAGACATAAAGGAGCCTAGACATCTACCACCCCACTACCACTATCAGATTAGAACCATAAAGGAGCCTAGACATCTACCACCCCACTACCACTATCAGGTTAGAGCCATATAGGGGACTTCTACCACTATCAGATTAGAGCCATAAAGGAGACTAGACATCTACCACCCCACTACAACTATCAGATTAGAACCACAAAGGAGACTAGACATCTACCACTATCAGATTAGAGACATAAAGGCGCCTAGACATCTACCACCCCACTACCACTATCAGATTAGAGCCATATAGGGGACATCTACCACTATCAGATTAGAGCCATAAAGGAGACATCTACCACTATCAGATTAGAGCCATAAAGGAGCCCAGACATCTACAACCCCACTACCACTATCAGATTAGAACCATAAAGGAGACTAGACATCTACAACCCTACTACCACTATCAGATTAGAACCATATAGGGGACATCTACCACTATCAGATTAGAGCCATATAGGGGACATCTACCACAATCAGATTAGAGCCATAAAGGAGACTAGACATCTACAACCCTACTACCACTATCAGATTAGAACCATAAAGGAGACTAGACATCTACCACTATCAGATTAGAGCCAAAAAGGAGTCTTCTACCACCCCACTACCACTATCATATTAGAGCCATAAAGGAGACATCTACCACCACACTACCACTATCAGATTAGAGCCATAAAGGAGACTAGACATCTAACACTATCAGATTAGAGACATAAAGGAGACTAGACATCTACCACTATCAGATTAGAGACATAAAGGAGACTAGACATCTACCAACCCACTACTACTATCAGATTATAACCATAAAGGAGACTAGACATCTACCACTATCAGATTAGAGACATAAAGGAGCCTAGACATCTACCACCCCACTACCACTATCAGATTAGAACCATAAAGGAGACTAGACATCTACCACTATCAGATTAGAGACATAAAGGAGCCTAGACATCTACCACCCCACTACCACTATCAGATTAGAACCATAAAGGAGCCTAGACATCTACCACCCCACTACCACTATCAGATTAGAGCCATATAGGGGACATCTACCACTATCAGATTAGAGCCATAAAGGAGACATCTACCACTATCAGATTAGAGACATAAAGGAGCCTAGACATCTACCACCCCACTACCACTATCAGATTAGAACCAAAAAGGAGCCTAGACATCTACCACCCCACTACCACTATCAGATTAGAACCATAAAGGAGACTAGACATCTACCACCCCACTACCACTATCAGATTAGAACCATAAAGGAGACTAGACATCTACCACTATCAGATTAGAGACATAAAGGAGCCTAGACATCTACCACCCCACTACCACTATCAGATTAGAACCATAAAGGAGCCTAGACATCTACCACCCCACTACCACTATCAGGTTAGAGCCATATAGGGGACTTCTACCACTATCAGATTAGAGCCATAAAGGAGACTAGACATCTACCACCCCACTACAACTATCAGATTAGAACCACAAAGGAGACTAGACATCTACCACTATCAGATTAGAGACATAAAGGCGCCTAGACATCTACCACCCCACTATCACTATCAGATTAGAGCCATATAGGGGACATCTACCACTATCAGATTAGAGCCATAAAGGAGCCCAGACATCTACAACCCCACTACCACTATCAGATTTGAACCATAAAGGAGACTAGACATCTACAACCCTACTACCACTATCAGATTAGAACCATATAGGGGACATCTACCACTATCAGATTAGAGCCATATAGGGGACATCTACCACAATCAGATTAGAGCCATAAAGGAGACTAGACATCTACAACCCTACTACCACTATCAGATTAGAACCATAAAGGAGACTAGACATCTACCACTATCAGATTAGAGCCAAAAAGGAGTCTTCTACCACCCCACTACCACTATCATATTAGAGCCATAAAGGAGACATCTACCACCACACTACCACTATCAGATTAGAGCCATAAAGGAGACTAGACATCTAACACTATCAGATTAGAGACATAAAGGAGACTAGACATCTACCACTATCAGATTAGAGACATAAAGGAGCCTAGACATCTACCACCCCACTACCACTATCAGATTAGAACCATAAAGGGGAATCTACCACTATAAAATTAGAGCCATAAAGGAGCCTAACATCTACCACTATCAGATTAGAGACATAAAGGAGGCAAGACATCTACAAACCCACTACCACTATCAGATTAGAGACATAAAGGAGACATCTACCACTATCAGATTAGAGACATAAAGGAGCCTAGACATCTACCACCCCACTACCACTATCAGATTACAGCCATAAGGGAGACTAGATCTCTACAACCCCACTACCACTATCGGATTAGAGCCATAAAGGAGTCTTCTACCACCCCATTACCACTATCAGATTAGAGCCATAAAGGAGCCTAGACATCTACCACCCCACTACCACTATCAGATTAGAACCATAAAGGAGCCTAGACATCTACAACCTCACTACCCACTATCAGATTAGAGACATAAAGGAGCCTAGACATCTACCACCCCACTACCACTATCAGATTAGAACCATAAAGGAGCCTAGACATCTACAACCTCACTACCCACTATCAGATTAGAGACATAAAGGAGCCTAGACATCTACCACCCCACTACCACTATCAGATTAGAACCATAAAGGAGCCTAGACATCTACAACCTCACTACCCACTATCAGTTTGGAGCCATAAAGGAGGCTAGACATCTACAACCCTACTACCACTATCAGATTAGAACCATAAAGGAGACTAGACATCTACCACTATCAGATTAGAGCCAAAAAGGAGACATAAAGGAGTCTTCTACCACCCCACTACCACTATCATATTAGAGCCATTAAGGAGACTAGACATCTACCAACCCACTACTACTATCAGATTATAACCATAAAGGAGACTAGACATCTACCACTATCAGATTAGAGACATAAAGGAGCCTAGACATCTACCACCCCACTACCACTATCAGATTAGAACCATAAAGGAGACTAGACATCTACCATTATCAGATTAGAGACATAAATGAGCCTAGACATCTACCACCCCCACTACCACTATCAGATTACAGCCATAGGGGAGACTAGATCTCTACAACCCCACTACCACTATCGGATTAGAGCCATAAAGGAGACATCTACCACCCCACTACCACTATCAGATTAGAGCCATAAAGGAGCCTAGACATCTACAACCTCACTACCCACTATCAGATTAGAGACATAAAGGAGCCTAGACATCTACCACCCCACTACCACTATCAGATTAGAACCATAAAGGAGCCTAGACATCTACCACCCCACTACCACTATCAGGTTAGAGCCATATAGGGGACTTCTACCACTATCAGATTAGAGCCATAAAGGAGACTAGACATCTACCACCCCCACTACAACTATCAGATTAGAACCACAAAGGAGACTAGACATCTACCACTATCAGATTAGAGACATAAAGGCGCCTAGACATCTACCACCCCACTATCACTATCAGATTAGAGCCATATAGGGGACATCTACCACTATCAGATTAGAGCCATAAAGGAGCCCAGACATCTACAACCCCACTACCACTATCAGATTTGAACCATAAAGGAGACTAGACATCTACAACCCTACTACCACTATCAGATTAGAACCATATAGGGGACATCTACCACTATCAGATTAGAGCCATATAGGGGACATCTACCACAATCAGATTAGAGCCATAAAGGAGACTAGACATCTACAACCCTACTACCACTATCAGATTAGAACCATAAAGGAGACTAGACATCTACCACTATCAGATTAGAGCCAAAAAGGAGTCTTCTACCACCCCACTACCACTATCATATTAGAGCCATAAAGGAGACATCTACCACCACACTACCACTATCAGATTAGAGCCATAAAGGAGACTAGACATCTAACACTATCAGATTAGAGACATAAAGGAGACTAGACATCTACCACTATCAGATTAGAGACATAAAGGAGCCTAGACATCTACCACCCCACTACCACTATCAGATTAGAACCATAAAGGGGAATCTACCACTATAAAATTAGAGCCATAAAGGAGCCTAACATCTACCACTATCAGATTAGAGACATAAAGGAGGCAAGACATCTACAAACCCACTACCACTATCAGATTAGAGACATAAAGGAGACATCTACCACTATCAGATTAGAGACATAAAGGAGCCTAGACATCTACCACCCCACTACCACTATCAGATTACAGCCATAAAGGAGACTAGACATCTACCACCCCACTACCACTATCAGATTAGAACCATAAAGGAGACTAGACATCTACCACTATCAGATTAGAGACATAAAGGAGCCTAGACATCTACCACCCCACTACCACTATCAGATTAGAACCATAAAGGAGCCTAGACATCTACCACCCCACTACCACTATCAGGTTAGAGCCATATAGGGGACTTCTACCACTATCAGATTAGAGCCATAAAGGAGACTAGACATCTACCACCCCACTACAACTATCAGATTAGAACCACAAAGGAGACTAGACATCTACCACTATCAGATTAGAGACATAAAGGCGCCTAGACATCTACCACCCCACTATCACTATCAGATTAGAGCCATATAGGGGACATCTACCACTATCAGATTAGAGCCATAAAGGAGCCCAGACATCTACAACCCCACTACCACTATCAGATTTGAACCATAAAGGAGACTAGACATCTACAACCTACTACCACTATCAGATTAGAACCATATAGGGGACATCTACCACTATCAGATTAGAGCCATATAGGGGACATCTACCACAATCAGATTAGAGCCATAAAGGAGACTAGACATCTACAACCCTACTACCACTATCAGATTAGAACCATAAAGGAGACTAGACATCTACCACTATCAGATTAGAGCCAAAAAGGAGTCTTCTACCACCCCACTACCACTATCATATTAGAGCCATAAAGGAGACATCTACCACCACACTACCACTATCAGATTAGAGCCATAAAGGAGACTAGACATCTAACACTATCAGATTAGAGACATAAAGGAGACTAGACATCTACCACTATCAGATTAGAGACATAAAGGAGCCTAGACATCTACCACCCCACTACCACTATCAGATTAGAACCATAAAGGGGAATCTACCACTATAAAATTAGAGCCATAAAGGAGCCTAACATCTACCACTATCAGATTAGAGACATAAAGGAGGCAAGACATCTACAAACCCACTACCACTATCAGATTAGAGACATAAAGGAGACATCTACCACTATCAGATTAGAGACATAAAGGAGCCTAGACATCTACCACCCCACTACCACTATCAGATTACAGCCATAAGGGAGACTAGATCTCTACAACCCCACTACCACTATCGGATTAGAGCCATAAAGGAGTCTTCTACCACCCCATTACCACTATCAGATTAGAGCCATAAAGGAGCCTAGACATCTACCACCCCACTACCACTATCAGATTAGAACCATAAAGGAGCCTAGACATCTACAACCTCACTACCCACTATCAGATTAGAGACATAAAGGAGCCTAGACATCTACCACCCCACTACCACTATCAGATTAGAACCATAAAGGAGCCTAGACATCTACAACCTCACTACCCACTATCAGATTAGAGACATAAAGGAGCCTAGACATCTACCACCCCACTACCACTATCAGATTAGAACCATAAAGGAGCCTAGACATCTACAACCCCACTACCACTATCAGTTTAGAGCCATAAAGGAGGCTAGACATCTACAACCCTACTACCACTATCAGATTAGAACCATAAAGGAGACTAGACATCTACCACTATCAGATTAGAGCAAAAAGGAGACATAAAGGAGACCATCTACCACTATCAGATTAGAGACATAAAGGAGCCTAGACATCTACCACCCCACTACCACTATCAGATTACAGCCATAAGGGAGACTAGATCTCTACAACCCCACTACCACTATCGGATTAGAGCCATAAAGGAGTCTTCTACCACCCCATTACCACTATCAGATTAGAGCCATAAAGGAGCCTAGACATCTACCACCCCAATACCACTATCAGATTAGAACCATAAAGGAGCCTAGACATCTACAACCTCACTACCCACTATCAGATTAGAGACATAAAGGAGCCTAGACATCTACCACCCCACTACCACTATCAGATTAGAACCATAAAGGAGCCTAGACATCTACAACCTCACTACCCACTATCAGATTAGAGACATAAAGGAGCCTAGACATCTACCACCCCACTACCACTATCAGATTAGAACCATAAAGGAGCCTAGACATCTACAACCTCACTACCCACTATCAGTTTGGAGCCATAAAGGAGGCTAGACATCTACAACCCTACTACACTATCAGATAGAACCATAAAGGAGACTAGACCACTACCACTATCAGATTAGAGCTAAAAAGGAGACATAAGGAGTCTTCTACCACCCCACTACCACTATCATATTAGAGCCATAAAGGAGACTAGACATCTACCAACCCACTACTACTATCAGATTATAACCATAAAGGAGACTAGACATCTACCACTATCAGATTAGAGACATAAAGGAGCCTAGACATCTACCACCCCACTACCACTATCAGATTAGAACCATAAAGGAGACTAGACATCTACCACTATCAGATTAGAGACATAAAGGAGCCTAGACATCTACCACCCCACTACCACTATCAGATTAGAACCATAAAGGAGCCTAGACATCTACCACCCCCACTACCACTATCATATTAGAGCCATATAGGGGACATCTACCACTATCAGATTAGAGCCATAAAGGAGACATCTACCACTATCAGATTAGAGACATAAAGGAGCCTAGACATCTACCACCCCACTACCACTATCAGATTAGAACCATAAAGGAGCCTAGACATCTACCACCCCACTACCACTATCAGATTAGAACCATAAAGGAGACTAGACATCTACCACCCCACTACCACTATCAGATTAGAACCATAAAGGAGACTAGACATCTACCACTATCAGATTAGAGACATAAAGGAGCCTAGACATCTACCACCCCACTACCACTATCAGATTAGAACCATAAAGGAGCCTAGACATCTACCACCCCACTACCACTATCAGGTTAGAGCCATATAGGGGACTTCTACCACTATCAGATTAGAGCCATAAAGGAGACTAGACATCTACCACCCCACTACAACTATCAGATTAGAACCACAAAGGAGACTAGACATCTACCACTATCAGATTAGAGACATAAAGGCGCCTAGACATCTACCACCCCACTACCACTATCAGATTAGAGCCATATAGGGGACATCTACCACTATCAGATTAGAGCCATAAAGGAGACATCTACCACTATCAGATTAGAGCCATAAAGGAGCCCAGACATCTACAACCCCACTACCACTATCAGATTAGAACCATAAAGGAGACTAGACATCTACAACCCTACTACCACTATCAGATTAGAACCATATAGGGGACATCTACCACTATCAGATTAGAGCCACATAGGGGACATCTACCACAATCAGATTAGAGCCATAAAGGAGACTAGACATCTACAACCCTACTACCACTATCAGATTAGAACCATAAAGGAGACTAGACATCTACCACTATCAGATTAGAGCCAAAAAGGAGTCTTCTACCACCCCACTACCACTATCATATTAGAGCCATAAAGGAGACATCTACCACCACACTACCACTATCAGATTAGAGCCATAAAGGAGACTAGACATCTAACACTATCAGATTAGAGACATAAAGGAGACTAGACATCTACCACTATCAGATTAGAGACATAAAGGAGACTAGACATCTACCAACCCACTACTACTATCAGATTATAACCATAAAGGAGACTAGACATCTACCACTATCAGATTAGAGACATAAAGGAGCCTAGACATCTACCACCCCACTACCACTATCAGATTAGAACCATAAAGGAGACTAGACATCTACCACTATCAGATTAGAGACATAAAGGAGCCTAGACATCTACCACCCCACTACCACTATCAGATTAGAACCATAAAGGAGCCTAGACATCTACCACCCCACTACCACTATCAGATTAGAGCCATATAGGGGACATCTACCACTATCAGATTAGAGCCATAAAGGAGACATCTACCACTATCAGATTAGAGACATAAAGGAGCCTAGACATCTACCACCCCACTACCACTATCAGATTAGAACCATAAAGGAGCCTAGACATCTACCACCCCACTACCACTATCAGATTAGAACCATAAAGGAGACTAGACATCTACCACCCCACTACCACTATCAGATTAGAACCATAAAGGAGACTAGACATCTACCACTATCAGATTAGAGACATAAAGGAGCCTAGACATCTACCACCCCACTACCACTATCAGATTAGAACCATAAAGGAGCCTAGACATCTACCACCCCACTACCACTATCAGGTTAGAGCCATATAGGGGACTTCTACCACTATCAGATTAGAGCCATAAAGGAGACTAGACATCTACCACCCCACTACAACTATCAGATTAGAACCACAAAGGACACTAGACATCTACCACTATCAGATTAGAGACATAAAGGCGCCTAGACATCTACCACCCCACTACCACTATCAGATTAGAGCCATATAGGGGACATCTACCACTATCAGATTAGAGCCATAAAGGAGCCCAGACATCTACAACCCCACTACCACTATCAGATTTGAACCATAAAGGAGACTAGACATCTACAACCCTACTACCACTATCAGATTAGAACCATATAGGGGACATCTACCACTATCAGATTAGAGCCATATAGGGGACATCTACCACAATCAGATTAGAGCCATAAAGGAGACTAGACATCTACAACCCTACTACCACTATCAGATTAGAACCATAAAGGAGACTAGACATCTACCACTATCAGATTAGAGCCAAAAAGGAGTCTTCTACCACCCCACTACCACTATCATATTAGAGCCATAAAGGAGACATCTACCACCACACTACCACTATCAGATTAGAGCCATAAAGGAGACTAGACATCTAACACTATCAGATTAGAGACATAAAGGAGACTAGACATCTACCACTATCAGATTAGAGACATAAAGGAGCCTAGACATCTACCACCCCACTACCACTATCAGATTAGAACCATAAAGGGGAATCTACCACTATAAAATTAGAGCCATAAAGGAGCCTAACATCTACCACTATCAGATTAGAGACATAAAGGAGGCAAGACATCTACAAACCCACTACCACTATCAGATTAGAGACATAAAGGAGACATCTACCACTATCAGATTAGAGACATAAAGGAGCCTAGACATCTACCACCCCACTACCACTATCAGATTACAGCCATAAGGGAGACTAGATCTCTACAACCCCACTACCACTATCGGATTAGAGCCATAAAGGAGTCTTCTACCACCCCATTACCACTATCAGATTAGAGCCATAAAGGAGCCTAGACATCTACCACCCCACTACCACTATCAGATTAGAACCATAAAGGAGCCTAGACATCTACAACCTCACTACCCACTATCAGATTAGAGACATAAAGGAGCCTAGACATCTACCACCCCACTACCACTATCAGATTAGAACCATAAAGGAGCCTAGACATCTACAACCTCACTACCCACTATCAGATTAGAGACATAAAGGAGCCTAGACATCTACCACCCCACTACCACTATCAGATTAGAACCATAAAGGAGCCTAGACATCTACAACCTCACTACCCACTATCAGTTTGGAGCCATAAAGGAGGCTAGACATCTACAACCCTACTACCACTATCAGATTAGAACCATAAAGGAGACTAGACATCTACCACTATCAGATTAGAGCCAAAAAGGAGACATAAAGGAGTCTTCTACCACCCCACTACCACTATCATATTAGAGCCATTAAGGAGACTAGACATCTACCAACCCACTACTACTATCAGATTATAACCATAAAGGAGACTAGACATCTACCACTATCAGATTAGAGACATAAAGGAGCCTAGACATCTACCACCCCACTACCACTATCAGATTAGAACCATAAAGGAGACTAGACATCTACCATTATCAGATTAGAGACATAAATGAGCCTAGACATCTACCACCCCACTACCACTATCAGATTACAGCCATAGGGGAGACTAGATCTCTACAACCCCACTACCACTATCGGATTAGAGCCATAAAGGAGACATCTACCACCCCACTACCACTATCAGATTAGAGCCATAAAGGAGCCTAGACATCTACAACCTCACTACCCACTATCAGATTAGAGACATAAAGGAGCCTAGACATCTACCACCCCACTACCACTATCAGATTAGAACCATAAAGGAGCCTAGACATCTACCACCCCACTACCACTATCAGATTAGAACCATAAAGGAGACTAGACATCTACCACTATCAGATTAGAGCCAAAAAGGAGACATAAAGGAGTCTTCTAC
This sequence comes from Oncorhynchus kisutch, assembly GCF_002021735.2. Classification (NCBI taxonomy): domain Eukaryota; kingdom Metazoa; phylum Chordata; class Actinopteri; order Salmoniformes; family Salmonidae; genus Oncorhynchus; species Oncorhynchus kisutch. The sequence goes on from NC_034187.2 coordinate 3,484,322, forward strand.
CACCCCACTACCACTATCATATTAGAGCCATAAAGGAGACTAGACATCTACCAACCCACTACTACTATCAGATTATAACCATAAAGGAGACTAGACATCTACCACTATCAGATTAGAGACATAAAGGAGCCTAGACATCTACCACCCCACTACCACTATCAGATTAGAACCATAAAGGAGACTAGACATCTACCACTATCAGATTAGAGACATAAAGGAGCCTAGACATCTACCACCCCACTACCACTATCAGATTAGAACCATAAAGGAGCCTAGACATCTACCACCCCACTACCACTATCAGATTAGAGCCATATAGGGGACATCTACCACTATCAGATTAGAGCCATAAAGGAGACTAGACATCTAACACTATCAGATTAGAGACATAAAGGAGCCTAGACATCTACCACCCCACTACCACTATCAGATTAGAACCATAAAGGGGAATCTACCACTATAAAAGTAGAGCCATAAAGGAGACTAAACATCTACCACTATCAGATTAGAGACATAAAGGAGGCAAGACATCTACAAACCCACTACCACTATCAGATTAGAGACATAAAGGAGACATCTACCACTATCAGATTAGAGACATAAAGGAGCCTAGACATCTACCACCCCACTACCACTATCAGATTACAGCCATAAGGGAGACTAGATCTCTACAACCCCACTACCACTATCGGATTAGAGCCATAAAGGAGTCTTCTACCACCCCATTACCACTATCAGATTAGAGCCATAAAGGAGCCTAGACATCTACCACCCCACTACCACTATCAGATTAGAACCATAAAGGAGCCTAGACATCTACAACCTCACTACCCACTATCAGTTTGGAGCCATAAAGGAGGCTAGACATCTACAACCCTACTACCACTATCAGATTAGAACCATAAAGGAGACTAGACATCTACCACTATCAGATTAGAGCCAAAAAGGAGACATAAAGGAGTCTTCTACCACCCCACTACCACTATCATATTAGAGCCATTAAGGAGACTAGACATCTACCAACCCACTACTACTATCAGATTATAACCATAAAGGAGACTAGACATCTACCACTATCAGATTAGAGACATAAAGGAGCCTAGACATCTACCACCCCACTACCACTATCAGATTAGAACCATAAAGGAGACTAGACATCTACCATTATCAGATTAGAGACATAAATAGCCTAGACATCTACCACCCCACTACCACTATCAGATTACAGCCATAGGGGAGACTAGATCTCTACAACCCCACTACCACTATCGGATTAGAGCCATAAAGGAGACATCTACCACCCCACTACCACTATCAGATTAGAGCCATAAAGGAGCCTAGACATCTACAACCTCACTACCCACTATCAGATTAGAGAAATAAAGGAGCCTAGACATCTACCACCCCACTACCACTATCAGATTAGAACCATAAAGGAGCCTAGACATCTACCACCCCACTACCACTATCAGATTAGAACCATAAAGGAGACTAGACATCTACCACTATCAGATTAGAGCCAAAAAGGAGACATAAAGGAGTCTTCTACCACCCCACTACCACTATCATATTAGAGCCATAAAGGAGACTAGACATCTACCAACCCACTACTACTATCAGATTATAACCATAAAGGAGACTAGACATCTACCACTATCAGATTAGAGACATAAAGGAGCCTAGACATCTACCACCCCACTACCACTATCAGATTAGAACCATAAAGGAGACTAGACATCTACCACTATCAGATTAGAGACATAAAGGAGCCTAGACATCTACCACCCCACTACCACTATCAGATTAGACCCATAAAGGAGCCTAGACATCTACCACCCCACTACCACTATCAGATTAGAGCCATATAGGGGACATCTACCACTATCAGATTAGAGCCATAAAGGAGACTAGACATCTACCACCCCACTACCACTATCAGATTAGAGACATAACGGAGACATCTACCACTATCAGATTAGAGCCATAAAGGAGACTAGACATCTACCACCCCACTACAACTATCAGATTAGAACCACAAAGGAGACTAGACATCTACCACTATCAGATTAGAGACATAAAGGAGCCTAGACATCTACCACCCCACTACCACTATCAGATTAGAGCCATATAGGGGACATCTACCACTATCAGATTAGAGCCATAAAGGAGACATCTACCACTATCAGATTAGAGCCATAAAGGAGCCCAGACATCTACAACCTCACTGCCACTATCAGATTAGAACCATAAAGGAGACTAGACATCTACAACCCTACTACCACTATCAGATTAGAACCATATAGGGGACATCTACCACTATCAGATTAGAGCCATAAAGGAGACTAGACATCTACAACCCTACTACCACTATCAGATTAGAACCATAAAGGAGACTAGACATCTACCACTATCAGATTAGAGCCAAAAAGGAGTCTTCTACCACCCCACTACCACTATCATATTAGAGCCATAAAGGAGACATCTACCACCACACTACCACTATCAGATTAGAGCCATAAAGGAGACTAGACATCTAACACTATCAGATTAGAGACATAAAGGAGACTAGACATCTACCACTATCAGATTAGAGACATAAAGGAGCCTAGACATCTACCACCCCACTACCACTATCAGATTAGAACCATAAAGGGGAATCTACCACTATAAAATTAGAGCCATAAAGGAGACTAAACATCTACCACTATCAGATTAGAGACATAAAGGAGGCAAGACATCTACAAACCCACTACCACTATCAGATTAGAGACATAAAGGAGACATCTACCACTATCAGATTAGAGACATAAAGGAGCCTAGACATCTACCACCCCACTACCACTATCAGATTACAGCCATAAGGGAGACTAGATCTCTACAACCCCACTACCACTATCGGATTAGAGCCATAAAGGAGTCTTCTACCACCCCATTACCACTATCAGATTAGAGCCATAAAGGAGCCTAGACATCTACAACCTCACTACCCACTATCAGATTAGAGACATAAAGGATCCTAGACATCTACCACCCCACTACCACTATCAGATTAGAACCATAAAGGAGCCTAGACATCTACCACCCCACTACCACTATCAGATTAGAACCATAAAGGAGACTAGACATCTACCACTATCAGATTAGAGCCAAAAAGGAGACATAAAGGAGTCTTCTACCACCCCACTACCACTATCATATTAGAGCCATAAAGGAGACTAGACATCTACCAACCCACTACTACTATCAGATTATAACCATAAAGGAGACTAGACATCTACCACTATCAGATTAGAGACATAAAGGAGCCTAGACATCTACCACCCCACTACCACTATCAGATTAGAACCATAAAGGAGACTAGACATCTACCACTATCAGATTAGAGACATAAAGGAGCCTAGACATCTACCACCCCACTACCACTATCAGATTAGAACCCATAAAGGAGCCTAGACATCTACCACCCCACTACCACTATCAGATTAGAGCCATATAGGGGACATCTACCACTATCAGATTAGAGCCATAAAGGAGACTAGACATCTACCACCCCACTACCACTATCAGATTAGAGACATAACGGAGACATCTACCACTATCAGATTAGAGCCATAAAGGAGACTAGACATCTACCACCCCACTACAACTATCAGATTAGAACCACAAAGGAGACTAGACATCTACCACTATCAGATTAGAGACATAAAGGAGCCTAGACATCTACCACCCCACTACCACTATCAGATTAGAGCCATATAGGGGACATCTACCACTATCAGATTAGAGCCATAAAGGAGACATCTACCACTATCAGATTAGAGCCATAAAGGAGACTAGACATCTACAACCCTACTACCACAATCAGATTAGAACCATATAGGGGACATCTACCACTATCAGATTAGAGCCATATAGGGGACATCTACCACAATCAGATTAGAGCCATAAAGGAGACTAGACATCTACAACCCTACTACCACTATCAGATTAGAACCATAAAGGAGACTAGACATCTACCACTATCAGATTAGAGCCAAAAAGGAGTCTTCAACCACCCCACTACCACTATCATATTAGAGCCATAAAGGAGACATCTACCACCACACTACCACTATCAGATTAGAGCCATAAAGGAGACTAGACATCTAACACTATCAGATTAGAGACATAAAGGAGACTAGACATCTACCACTATCAGATTAGAGACATAAAGGAGCCTAGACATCTACCACCCCACTACCACTATCAGATTAGAACCATAAAGGAGCCTAGACATCTACAACCTCACTACCCACTATCAGATTAGAGACATAAAGGAGCCTAGACATCTACCACCCCACTACCACTATCAGATTAGAACCATAAAGGAGCCTAGACATCTACAACCTCACTACCCACTATCAGATTAGAGACATAAAGGAGCCTAGACATCTACCACCCCACTACCACTATCAGATTAGAACCATAAAGGAGCCTAGACATCTACAACCTCACTACCCACTATCAGTTTGGAGCCATAAAGGAGGCTAGACATCTACAACCCTACTACCACTATCAGATTAGAACCATAAAGGAGACTAGACATCTACCACTATCAGATTAGAGACATAAAGGAGTCTTCTACCACCCCACTACCACTATCATATTAGAGCCATTAAGGAGACTAGACATCTACCAACCCACTACTACTATCAGATTATAACCATAAAGGAGACTAGACATCTACCACTATCAGATTAGAGACATAAAGGAGCCTAGACATCTACCACCCCACTACCACTATCAGATTAGAACCATAAAGGAGACTAGACATCTACCACTATCAGATTAGAGACATAAAGGAGACTAGACATCTACCAACCCACTACTACTATCAGATTAGAACCATAAAGGAGACTAGACATCTACCACTATCAGATTAGAGACATAAAGGAGCCTAGACATCTACCACCCCACTACCACTATCAGATTAGAACCATAAAGGAGACTAGACATCTACCAACCAACTCCCACTATCAGATTAGAATCATAAAGGAAACTATACATCTACCACTATCAGATTACAGCCATAAAGGAGGCTAGACATCTACAAACCCACTACCACTATCAGATTATAGACATAAAGGAGACATCTACCACTATCAGATTAGAGACATAAAGGAGCCTAGACATCTACCACCCCACTGCCACTATCAGATTACAGCCATAAGGGAGACTAGATCTCTACAACCCCACTACCACTATCGGATTAGAGCCATAAAGGAGACATCTACCACCCCACTACCACTATCAGATTAGAGCCATAAAGGAGCCTAGACATCTACAACCTCACTACCCACTATCAGATTAGAGACATAAAGGAACCTAGACATCTACCACCCCACTACCACTATCAGATTAGAACCATAAAGGAGCCTAGACATCTACAACCTCACTACCCACTATCAGTTTGGAGCCATAAAGGAGGCTAGACATCTACAACCCTACTACCACTATCAGATTAGAACCATAAAGGAGACTAGACATCTACCACTATCAGATTAGAGCCAAAAAGGAGACATAAAGGAGTCTTCTACCACCCCACTACCACTATCATATTAGAACCATAAAGGAGACTAGACATCTACCACTATCAGATTAGAGACATAAAGGAGCCTAGACATCTACCACCCCACTACCACTATCAGATTAGAACCATAAAGGAGACTAGACATCTATCAACCAACTCCCACTATCAGATTAGAATCATAAAGGAAACTATACATCTACCACTATCAGATTACAGCCATAAAGGAGGCTAGACATCTACAAACCCACTACCACTATCAGATTATAGACATAAAGGAGACATCTACCACTATCGGATTAGAGCCATAAAGGAGACATCTACCACCCCACTACCACTATCAGATTAGAGCCATAAAGGAGCCTAGACATCTACAACCTCACTACCCACTATCAGATTAGAGACATAAAGGAGCCTAGACATCTACCACCCCACTACCACTATCAGATTACAGCCATAAGGGAGACTAGATCTCTACAACCCCACTACCACTATCGGATTAGAGCCATAAAGGAGACATCTACCACCCCACTACCACTATCAGATTAGAGCCATATAGGGGACATCTACCACTATCAGATTAGAGCCATAAAGGAGACTAGACATCTACCACCCCACTACCACTATCAGATTAGAGACATAACGGAGACATCTACCACTATCAGATTAGAGCCATAAAGGAGACTAGACATCTACCACCCCACTACAACTATCAGATTAGAACCACAAAGGAGACTAGACATCTACCACTATCAGATTAGAGACATAAAGGAGCCTAGACATCTACCACCCCACTACCACTATCAGATTAGAGCCATATAGGGGACATCTACCACTATCAGATTAGAGCCATAAAGGAGACATCTACCACTATCAGATTAGAGCCATAAAGGAGCCCAGACATCTACAACCTCACTACCACTATCAGATTAGAACCATAAAGGAGACTAGACATCTACAACCCTACTACCACAATCAGATTAGAACCATATAGGGGACATCTACCACTATCAGATTAGAGCCATATAGGGGACATCTACCACAATCAGATTAGAGCCATAAAGGAGACTAGACATCTACAACCCTACTACCACTATCAGATTAGAACCATAAAGGAGACTAGACATCTACCACTATCAGATTAGAGCCAAAAAGGAGTCTTCAACCACCCCACTACCACTATCATATTAGAGCCATAAAGGAGACATCTACCACCACACTACCACTATCAGATTAGAGCCATAAAGGAGACTAGACATCTAACACTATCAGATTAGAGACATAAAGGAGACTAGACATCTACCACTATCAGATTAGAGACATAAAGGAGCCTAGACATCTACCACCCCACTACCACTATCAGATTAGAACCATAAAGGAGCCTAGACATCTACAACCTCACTACCCACTATCAGATTAGAGACATAAAGGAGCCTAGACATCTACCACCCCACTACCACTATCAGATTAGAACCATAAAGGAGCCTAGACATCTACAACCTCACTACCCACTATCAGTTTGGAGCCATAAAGGAGGCTAGACATCTACAACCCTACTACCACTATCAGATTAGAACCATAAAGGAGACTAGACATCTACCACTATCAGATTAGAGCCAAAAAGGAGACATAAAGGAGTCTTCTACCACCCCACTACCACTATCATATTAGAGCCATTAAGGAGACTAGACATCTACCAACCCACTACTACTATCAGATTATAACCATAAAGGAGACTAGACATCTACCACTATCAGATTAGAGACATAAAGGAGCCTAGACATCTACCACCCCACTACCACTATCAGATTAGAACCATAAAGGAGACTAGACATCTACCATTATCAGATTAGAGACATAAATGAGCCTAGACATCTACCACCCCACTACCACTATCAGATTACAGCCATAGGGGAGACTAGATCTCTACAACCCCACTACCACTATCGGATTAGAGCCATAAAGGAGACATCTACCACCCCACTACCACTATCAGATTAGAGCCATAAAGGAGCCTAGACATCTACAACCTCACTACCCACTATCAGATTAGAGACATAAAGGAGCCTAGACATCTACCACCCCACTACCACTATCAGATTAGAACCATAAAGGAGCCTAGACATCTACCACCCCACTACCACTATCAGATTAGAACCATAAAGGAGACTAGACATCTACCACTATCAGATTAGAGCCAAAAAGGAGACATAAAGGAGTCTTCTACCACCCCACTACCACTATCATATTAGAGCCATAAAGGAGACTAGACATCTACCAACCCACTACTACTATCAGATTATAACCATAAAGGAGACTAGACATCTACCACTATCAGATTAGAGACATAAAGGAGCCTAGACATCTACCACCCCACTACCACTATCAGATTAGAACCATAAAGGAGACTAGACATCTACCACTATCAGATTAGAGACATAAAGGAGCCTAGACATCTACCACCCCACTACCACTATCAGATTAGAACCATAAAGGAGCCTAGACATCTACCACCCCACTACCACTATCAGATTAGAGCCATATAGGGGACATCTACCACTATCAGATTAGAGCCATAAAGGAGACTAGACATCTAACACTATCAGATTAGAGACATAAAGGAGCCTAGACATCTACCACCCCACTACCACTATCAGATTAGAACCATAAAGGGGAATCTACCACTATAAAAGTAGAGCCATAAAGGAGACTAAACATCTACCACTATCAGATTAGAGACATAAAGGAGGCAAGACATCTACAAACCCACTACCACTATCAGATTAGAGACATAAAGGAGACATCTACCACTATCAGATTAGAGACATAAAGGAGCCTAGACATCTACCACCCCACTACCACTATCAGATTACAGCCATAAGGGAGACTAGATCTCTACAACCCCACTACCACTATCGGATTAGAGCCATAAAGGAGTCTTCTACCACCCCATTACCACTATCAGATTAGAGCCATAAAGGAGCCTAGACATCTACCACCCCACTACCACTATCAGATTAGAACCATAAAGGAGCCTAGACATCTACAACCTCACTACCCACTATCAGTTTGGAGCCATAAAGGAGGCTAGACATCTACAACCCTACTACCACTATCAGATTAGAACCATAAAGGAGACTAGACATCTACCACTATCAGATTAGAGCCAAAAAGGAGACATAAAGGAGTCTTCTACCACCCCACTACCACTATCATATTAGAGCCATTAAGGAGACTAGACATCTACCAACCCACTACTACTATCAGATTATAACCATAAAGGAGACTAGACATCTACCACTATCAGATTAGAGACATAAAGGAGCCTAGACATCTACCACCCCACTACCACTATCAGATTAGAACCATAAAGGAGACTAGACATCTACCATTATCAGATTAGAGACATAAATAGCCTAGACATCTACCACCCCACTACCACTATCAGATTACAGCCATAGGGGAGACTAGATCTCTACAACCCCACTACCACTATCGGATTAGAGCCATAAAGGAGACATCTACCACCCCACTACCACTATCAGATTAGAGCCATAAAGGAGCCTAGACATCTACAACCTCACTACCCACTATCAGATTAGAGAAATAAAGGAGCCTAGACATCTACCACCCCACTACCACTATCAGATTAGAACCATAAAGGAGCCTAGACATCTACCACCCCACTACCACTATCAGATTAGAACCATAAAGGAGACTAGACATCTACCACTATCAGATTAGAGCCAAAAAGGAGACATAAAGGAGTCTTCTACCACCCCACTACCACTATCATATTAGAGCCATAAAGGAGACTAGACATCTACCAACCCACTACTACTATCAGATTATAACCATAAAGGAGACTAGACATCTACCACTATCAGATTAGAGACATAAAGGAGCCTAGACATCTACCACCCCACTACCACTATCAGATTAGAACCATAAAGGAGACTAGACATCTACCACTATCAGATTAGAGACATAAAGGAGCCTAGACATCTACCACCCCACTACCACTATCAGATTAGAACCATAAAGGAGCCTAGACATCTACCACCCCACTACCACTATCAGATTAGAGCCATATAGGGGACATCTACCACTATCAGATTAGAGCCATAAAGGAGACTAGACATCTACCACCCCACTACCACTATCAGATTAGAGACATAACGGAGACATCTACCACTATCAGATTAGAGCCATAAAGGAGACTAGACATCTACCACCCCACTACAACTATCAGATTAGAACCACAAAGGAGACTAGACATCTACCACTATCAGATTAGAGACATAAAGGAGCCTAGACATCTACCACCCCACTACCACTATCAGATTAGAGCCATATAGGGGACATCTACCACTATCAGATTAGAGCCATAAAGGAGACATCTACCACTATCAGATTAGAGCCATAAAGGAGCCCAGACATCTACAACCTCACTGCCACTATCAGATTAGAACCATAAAGGAGACTAGACATCTACAACCCTACTACCACTATCAGATTAGAACCATATAGGGGACATCTACCACTATCAGATTAGAGCCATAAAGGAGACTAGACATCTACAACCCTACTACCACTATCAGATTAGAACCATAAAGGAGACTAGACATCTACCACTATCAGATTAGAGCCAAAAAGGAGTCTTCTACCACCCCACTACCACTATCATATTAGAGCCATAAAGGAGACATCTACCACCACACTACCACTATCAGATTAGAGCCATAAAGGAGACTAGACATCTAACACTATCAGATTAGAGACATAAAGGAGACTAGACATCTACCACTATCAGATTAGAGACATAAAGGAGCCTAGACATCTACCACCCCACTACCACTATCAGATTAGAACCATAAAGGGGAATCTACCACTATAAAATTAGAGCCATAAAGGAGACTAAACATCTACCACTATCAGATTAGAGACATAAAGGAGGCAAGACATCTACAAACCCACTACCACTATCAGATTAGAGACATAAAGGAGACATCTACCACTATCAGATTAGAGACATAAAGGAGCCTAGACATCTACCACCCCACTACCACTATCAGATTACAGCCATAAGGGAGACTAGATCTCTACAACCCCACTACCACTATCGGATTAGAGCCATAAAGGAGTCTTCTACCACCCCATTACCACTATCAGATTAGAGCCATAAAGGAGCCTAGACATCTACAACCTCACTACCCACTATCAGATTAGAGACATAAAGGATCCTAGACATCTACCACCCCACTACCACTATCAGATTAGAACCATAAAGGAGCCTAGACATCTACCACCCCACTACCACTATCAGATTAGAACCATAAAGGAGACTAGACATCTACCACTATCAGATTAGAGCCAAAAAGGAGACATAAAGGAGTCTTCTACCACCCCACTACCACTATCATATTAGAGCCATAAAGGAGACTAGACATCTACCAACCCACTACTACTATCAGATTATAACCATAAAGGAGACTAGACATCTACCACTATCAGATTAGAGACATAAAGGAGCCTAGACATCTACCACCCCACTACCACTATCAGATTAGAACCATAAAGGAGACTAGACATCTACCACTATCAGATTAGAGACATAAAGGAGCCTAGACATCTACCACCCCACTACCACTATCAGATTAGAACCCATAAAGGAGCCTAGACATCTACCACCCCACTACCACTATCAGATTAGAGCCATATAGGGGACATCTACCACTATCAGATTAGAGCCATAAAGGAGACTAGACATCTACCACCCCACTACCACTATCAGATTAGAGACATAACGGAGACATCTACCACTATCAGATTAGAGCCATAAAGGAGACTAGACATCTACCACCCCACTACAACTATCAGATTAGAACCACAAAGGAGACTAGACATCTACCACTATCAGATTAGAGACATAAAGGAGCCTAGACATCTACCACCCCACTACCACTATCAGATTAGAGCCATATAGGGGACATCTACCACTATCAGATTAGAGCCATAAAGGAGACATCTACCACTATCAGATTAGAGCCATAAAGGAGCCCAGACATCTACAACCTCACTACCACTATCAGATTAGAACCATAAAGGAGACTAGACATCTACAACCCTACTACCACAATCAGATTAGAACCATATAGGGGACATCTACCACTATCAGATTAGAGCCATATAGGGGACATCTACCACAATCAGATTAGAGCCATAAAGGAGACTAGACATCTACAACCCTACTACCACTATCAGATTAGAACCATAAAGGAGACTAGACATCTACCACTATCAGATTAGAGCCAAAAAGGAGTCTTCAACCACCCCACTACCACTATCATATTAGAGCCATAAAGGAGACATCTACCACCACACTACCACTATCAGATTAGAGCCATAAAGGAGACTAGACATCTAACACTATCAGATTAGAGACATAAAGGAGACTAGACATCTACCACTATCAGATTAGAGACATAAAGGAGCCTAGACATCTACCACCCCACTACCACTATCAGATTAGAACCATAAAGGAGCCTAGACATCTACAACCTCACTACCCACTATCAGATTAGAGACATAAAGGAGCCTAGACATCTACCACCCCACTACCACTATCAGATTAGAACCATAAAGGAGCCTAGACATCTACAACCTCACTACCCACTATCAGATTAGAGACATAAAGGAGCCTAGACATCTACCACCCCACTACCACTATCAGATTAGAACCATAAAGGAGCCTAGACATCTACAACCTCACTACCCACTATCAGTTTGGAGCCATAAAGGAGGCTAGACATCTACAACCCTACTACCACTATCAAATTAGAACCATAAAGGAGACTAGACATCTACCACTATCAGATTAGAGACATAAAGGAGTCTTCTACCACCCCACTACCACTATCATATTAGAGCCATTAAGGAGACTAGACATCTACCAACCCACTACTACTATCAGATTATAACCATAAAGGAGACTAGACATCTACCACTATCAGATTAGAGACATAAAGGAGCCTAGACATCTACCACCCCACTACCACTATCAGATTAGAACCATAAAGGAGACTAGACATCTACCACTACCAGATTAGAGACATAAAGGAGACTAGACATCTACCAACCCACTACTACTATCAGATTAGAACCATAAAGGAGACTAGACATCTACCACTATCAGATTAGAGACATAAAGGAGCCTAGACATCTACCACCCCACTACCACTATCAGATTAGAACCATAAAGGAGACTAGACATCTACCAACCAACTCCCACTATCAGATTAGAATCATAAAGGAAACTATACATCTACCACTATCAGATTACAGCCATAAAGGAGGCTAGACATCTACAAACCCACTACCACTATCAGATTATAGACATAAAGGAGACATCTACCACTATCAGATTAGAGACATAAAGGAGCCTAGACATCTACCACCCCACTGCCACTATCAGATTACAGCCATAAGGGAGACTAGATCTCTACAACCCCACTACCACTATCGGATTAGAGCCATAAAGGAGACATCTACCACCCCACTACCACTATCAGATTAGAGCCATAAAGGAGCCTAGACATCTACAACCTCACTACCCACTATCAGATTAGAGACATAAAGGAACCTAGACATCTACCACCCCACTACCACTATCAGATTAGAACCATAAAGGAGCCTAGACATCTACAACCTCACTACCCACTATCAGTTTGGAGCCATAAAGGAGGCTAGACATCTACAACCCTACTACCACTATCAGATTAGAACCATAAAGGAGACTAGACATCTACCACTATCAGATTAGAGCCAAAAAGGAGACATAAAGGAGTCTTCTACCACCCCACTACCACTATCATATTAGAACCATAAAGGAGACTAGACATCTACCACTATCAGATTAGAGACATAAAGGAGCCTAGACATCTACCACCCCACTACCACTATCAGATTAGAACCATAAAGGAGACTAGACATCTATCAACCAACTCCCACTATCAGATTAGAATCATAAAGGAAACTATACATCTACCACTATCAGATTACAGCCATAAAGGAGGCTAGACATCTACAAACCCACTACCACTATCAGATTATAGACATAAAGGAGACATCTACCACTATCGGATTAGAGCCATAAAGGAGACATCTACCACCCCACTACCACTATCAGATTAGAGCCATAAAGGAGCCTAGACATCTACAACCTCACTACCCACTATCAGATTAGAGACATAAAGGAGCCTAGACATCTACCACCCCACTACCACTATCAGATTACAGCCATAAGGGAGACTAGATCTCTACAACCCCACTACCACTATCGGATTAGAGCCATAAAGGAGACATCTACCACCCCACTACCACTATCAGATTAGAGCCATATAGGGGACATCTACCACTATCAGATTAGAGCCATAAAGGAGACTAGACATCTACCACCCCACTACCACTATCAGATTAGAGACATAACGGAGACATCTACCACTATCAGATTAGAGCCATAAAGGAGACTAGACATCTACCACCCCACTACAACTATCAGATTAGAACCACAAAGGAGACTAGACATCTACCACTATCAGATTAGAGACATAAAGGAGCCTAGACATCTACCACCCCACTACCACTATCAGATTAGAGCCATATAGGGGACATCTACCACTATCAGATTAGAGCCATAAAGGAGACATCTACCACTATCAGATTAGAGCCATAAAGGAGCCCAGACATCTACAACCTCACTACCACTATCAGATTAGAACCATAAAGGAGACTAGACATCTACAACCCTACTACCACAATCAGATTAGAACCATATAGGGGACATCTACCACTATCAGATTAGAGCCATATAGGGGACATCTACCACAATCAGATTAGAGCCATAAAGGAGACTAGACATCTACAACCCTACTACCACTATCAGATTAGAACCATAAAGGAGACTAGACATCTACCACTATCAGATTAGAGCCAAAAAGGAGTCTTCAACCACCCCACTACCACTATCATATTAGAGCCATAAAGGAGACATCTACCACCACACTACCACTATCAGATTAGAGCCATAAAGGAGACTAGACATCTAACACTATCAGATTAGAGACATAAAGGAGACTAGACATCTACCACTATCAGATTAGAGACATAAAGGAGCCTAGACATCTACCACCCCACTACCACTATCAGATTAGAACCATAAAGGAGCCTAGACATCTACAACCTCACTACCCACTATCAGATTAGAGACATAAAGGAGCCTAGACATCTACCACCCCACTACCACTATCAGATTAGAACCATAAAGGAGCCTAGACATCTACAACCTCACTACCCACTATCAGATTAGAGACATAAAGGAGCCTAGACATCTACCACCCCACTACCACTATCAGATTAGAACCATAAAGGAGCCTAGACATCTACAACCTCACTACCCACTATCAGTTTGGAGCCATAAAGGAGGCTAGACATCTACAACCCTACTACCACTATCAGATTAGAACCATAAAGGAGACTAGACATCTACCACTATCAGATTAGAGACATAAAGGAGTCTTCTACCACCCCACTACCACTATCATATTAGAGCCATTAAGGAGACTAGACATCTACCAACCCACTACTACTATCAGATTATAACCATAAAGGAGACTAGACATCTACCACTATCAGATTAGAGACATAAAGGAGCCTAGACATCTACCACCCCACTACCACTATCAGATTAGAACCATAAAGGAGACTAGACATCTACCACTATCAGATTAGAGACATAAAGGAGACTAGACATCTACCAACCCACTACTACTATCAGATTAGAACCATAAAGGAGACTAGACATCTACCACTATCAGATTAGAGACATAAAGGAGCCTAGACATCTACCACCCCACTACCACTATCAGATTAGAACCATAAAGGAGACTAGACATCTACCAACCAACTCCCACTATCAGATTAGAATCATAAAGGAAACTATACATCTACCACTATCAGATTACAGCCATAAAGGAGGCTAGACATCTACAAACCCACTACCACTATCAGATTATAGACATAAAGGAGACATCTACCACTATCAGATTAGAGACATAAAGGAGCCTAGACATCTACCACCCCACTGCCACTATCAGATTACAGCCATAAGGGAGACTAGATCTCTACAACCCCACTACCACTATCGGATTAGAGCCATAAAGGAGACATCTACCACCCCACTACCACTATCAGATTAGAGCCATAAAGGAGCCTAGACATCTACAACCTCACTACCCACTATCAGATTAGAGACATAAAGGAACCTAGACATCTACCACCCCACTACCACTATCAGATTAGAACCATAAAGGAGCCTAGACATCTACAACCTCACTACCCACTATCAGTTTGGAGCCATAAAGGAGGCTAGACATCTACAACCCTACTACCACTATCAGATTAGAACCATAAAGGAGACTAGACATCTACCACTATCAGATTAGAGCCAAAAAGGAGACATAAAGGAGTCTTCTACCACCCCACTACCACTATCATATTAGAACCATAAAGGAGACTAGACATCTACCACTATCAGATTAGAGACATAAAGGAGCCTAGACATCTACCACCCCACTACCACTATCAGATTAGAACCATAAAGGAGACTAGACATCTATCAACCAACTCCCACTATCAGATTAGAATCATAAAGGAAACTATACATCTACCACTATCAGATTACAGCCATAAAGGAGGCTAGACATCTACAAACCCACTACCACTATCAGATTATAGACATAAAGGAGACATCTACCACTATCGGATTAGAGCCATAAAGGAGACATCTACCACCCCACTACCACTATCAGATTAGAGCCATAAAGGAGCCTAGACATCTACAACCTCACTACCCACTATCAGATTAGAGACATAAATGAGCCTAGACATCTACCACCCCACTACCACTATCAGATTACAGCCATAAGGGAGACTAGATCTCTACAACCCCACTACCACTATCGGATTAGAGCCATAAAGGAGACATCTACCACCCCACTACCACTATCAGATTAGAGCCATAAAGGAGCCTAGACATCTACAACCTCACTACCCACTATCAGATTAGAGACATAAAGGAGCCTAGACATCTACCACCCCACTACCACTATCAGATTAGAACCATAAAGGAGCCTAGACATCTACAACCTCACTACCCACTATCAGTTTGGAGCCATAAAGGAGGCTAGACATCTACAACCCTACTACCACTATCAGATTAGAACCATAAAGGAGACTAGACATCTACCACTATCAGATTAGAGACATAAAGGAGTCTTCTACCACCCCACTACCACTATCAGATTAGAGCCATAAAGGAGACTAGACATCTACCACCCCACTACCACTATCAGATTAGAGACATAACGGAGACATCTACCACTATCAGATTAGAGCCATAAAGGAGACTAGACATCTAACACTATCAGATTAGAGACATAAAGGAGACTAGACATCTACCACTATCAGATTAGAGACATAAAGGAGCCTAGACATCTACCACCCCACTACCACTATCAGATTAGAGCCATATAGGGGACATCTACCACTATCAGATTAGAGCCATAAAGGAGACATCTACCACTATCAGATTAGAGCCATAAAGGAGCCCAGACATCTACAACCTCACTACCACTATCAGATTAGAACCATAAAGGAGACTAGACATCTACAACCCTACTACCACAATCAGATTAGAACCATATAGGGGACATCTACCACTATCAGATTAGAGCCATATAGGGGACATCTACCACAATCAGATTAGAGCCATAAAGGAGACTAGACATCTACAACCCTACTACCACTATCAGATTAGAACCATAAAGGAGACTAGACATCTACCACTATCAGATTAGAGCCAAAAAGGAGTCTTCAACCACCCCACTACCACTATCATATTAGAGCCATAAAGGAGACATCTACCACCACACTACCACTATCAGATTAGAGCCATAAAGGAGACTAGACATCTAACACTATCAGATTAGAGACATAAAGGAGACTAGACATCTACCACTATCAGATTAGAGACATAAAGGAGCCTAGACATCTACCACCCCCACTACCACTATCAGATTAGAACCATAAAGGAGCCTAGACATCTACAACCTCACTACCCACTATCAGATTAGAGACATAAAGGAGCCTAGACATCTACCACCCCACTACCACTATCAGATTAGAACCATAAAGGAGCCTAGACATCTACAACCTCACTACCCACTATCAGATTAGAGACATAAAGGAGCCTAGACATCTACCACCCCACTACCACTATCAGATTAGAACCATAAAGGAGCCTAGACATCTACAACCTCACTACCCACTATCAGTTTGGAGCCATAAAGGAGGCTAGACATCTACAACCCTACTACCACTATCAGATTAGAACCATAAAGGAGACTAGACATCTACCACTATCAGATTAGAGACATAAAGGAGTCTTCTACCACCCCACTACCACTATCATATTAGAGCCATTAAGGAGACTAGACATCTACCAACCCACTACTACTATCAGATTATAACCATAAAGGAGACTAGACATCTACCACTATCAGATTAGAGACATAAAGGAGCCTAGACATCTACCACCCCACTACCACTATCAGATTAGAACCATAAAGGAGACTAGACATCTACCACTATCAGATTAGAGACATAAAGGAGACTAGACATCTACCAACCCACTACTACTATCAGATTAGAACCATAAAGGAGACTAGACATCTACCACTATCAGATTAGAGACATAAAGGAGCCTAGACATCTACCACCCCACTACCACTATCAGATTAGAACCATAAAGGAGACTAGACATCTACCAACCAACTCCCACTATCAGATTAGAATCATAAAGGAAACTATACATCTACCACTATCAGATTACAGCCATAAAGGAGGCTAGACATCTACAAACCCACTACCACTATCAGATTATACACATAAAGGAGACATCTACCACTATCAGATTAGAGACATAAAGGAGCCTAGACATCTACCACCCCACTGCCACTATCAGATTACAGCCATAAGGGAGACTAGATCTCTACAACCCCACTACCACTATCGGATTAGAGCCATAAAGGAGACATCTACCACCCCACTACCACTATCAGATTAGAGCCATAAAGGAGCCTAGACATCTACAACCTCACTACCCACTATCAGATTAGAGACATAAAGGAACCTAGACATCTACCACCCCACTACCACTATCAGATTAGAACCATAAAGGAGCCTAGACATCTACAACCTCACTACCCACTATCAGTTTGGAGCCATAAAGGAGGCTAGACATCTACAACCCTACTACCACTATCAGATTAGAACCATAAAGGAGACTAGACATCTACCACTATCAGATTAGAGCCAAAAAGGAGACATAAAGGAGTCTTCTACCACCCCACTACCACTATCATATTAGAACCATAAAGGAGACTAGACATCTACCACTATCAGATTAGAGACATAAAGGAGCCTAGACATCTACCACCCCACTACCACTATCAGATTAGAACCATAAAGGAGACTAGACATCTATCAACCAACTCCCACTATCAGATTAGAATCATAAAGGAAACTATACATCTACCACTATCAGATTACAGCCATAAAGGAGGCTAGACATCTACAAACCCACTACCACTATCAGATTATAGACATAAAGGAGACATCTACCACTATCGGATTAGAGCCATAAAGGAGACATCTACCACCCCACTACCACTATCAGATTAGAGCCATAAAGGAGCCTAGACATCTACAACCTCACTACCCACTATCAGATTAGAGACATAAATGAGCCTAGACATCTACCACCCCACTACCACTATCAGATTACAGCCATAAGGGAGACTAGATCTCTACAACCCCACTACCACTATCGGATTAGAGCCATAAAGGAGACATCTACCACCCCACTACCACTATCAGATTAGAGCCATAAAGGAGCCTAGACATCTACAACCTCACTACCCACTATCAGATTAGAGACATAAAGGAGCCTAGACATCTACCACCCCACTACCACTATCAGATTAGAACCATAAAGGAGCCTAGACATCTACAACCTCACTACCCACTATCAGTTTGGAGCCATAAAGGAGGCTAGACATCTACAACCCTACTACCACTATCAGATTAGAACCATAAAGGAGACTAGACATCTACCACTATCAGATTAGAGACATAAAGGAGTCTTCTACCACCCCACTACCACTATCAGATTAGAGCCATAAAGGAGACTAGACATCTACCACCCCACTACCACTATCAGATTAGAGACATAACGGAGACATCTACCACTATCAGATTAGAGCCATAAAGGAGACTAGACATCTAACACTATCAGATTAGAGACATAAAGGAGACTAGACATCTACCACTATCAGATTAGAGACATAAAGGAGCCTAGACATCTACCACCCCACTACCACTATCAGATTAGAACCATAAAGGAGCCTAGACATCTACAACCTCACTACCCACTATCAGATTAGAGACATAAAGGAGCCTAGACATCTACCACCCCACTACCACTATCAGATTAGAACCATAAAGGAGCCTAGACATCTACAACCTCACTACCCACTATCAGATTAGAGACATAAAGGAGCCTAGACATCTACCACCCCACTACCACTATCAGATTAGAACCATAAAGGAGCCTAGACATCTACAACCTCACTACCCACTATCAGTTTGGAGCCATAAAGGAGGCTAGACATCTACAACCCTACTACCACTATCAGATTAGAACCATAAAGGAGACTAGACATCTACCACTATCAGATTAGAGACATAAAGGAGTCTTCTACCACCCCACTACCACTATCATATTAGAGCCATTAAGGAGACTAGACATCTACCAACCCACTACTACTATCAGATTATAACCATAAAGGAGACTAGACATCTACCACTATCAGATTAGAGACATAAAGGAGCCTAGACATCTACCACCCCACTACCACTATCAGATTAGAACCATAAAGGAGACTAGACATCTACCACTATCAGATTAGAGACATAAAGGAGACTAGACATCTACCAACCCACTACTACTATCAGATTAGAACCATAAAGGAGACTAGACATCTACCACTATCAGATTAGAGACATAAAGGAGCCTAGACATCTACCACCCCACTACCACTATCAGATTAGAACCATAAAGGAGACTAGACATCTACCAACCAACTCCCACTATCAGATTAGAATCATAAAGGAAACTATACATCTACCACTATCAGATTACAGCCATAAAGGAGGCTAGACATCTACAAACCCACTACCACTATCAGATTATAGACATAAAGGAGACATCTACCACTATCAGATTAGAGACATAAAGGAGCCTAGACATCTACCACCCCACTGCCACTATCAGATTACAGCCATAAGGGAGACTAGATCTCTACAACCCCACTACCACTATCGGATTAGAGCCATAAAGGAGACATCTACCACCCCACTACCACTATCAGATTAGAGCCATAAAGGAGCCTAGACATCTACAACCTCACTACCCACTATCAGATTAGAGACATAAAGGAACCTAGACATCTACCACCCCACTACCACTATCAGATTAGAACCATAAAGGAGCCTAGACATCTACAACCTCACTACCCACTATCAGTTTGGAGCCATAAAGGAGGCTAGACATCTACAACCCTACTACCACTATCAGATTAGAACCATAAAGGAGACTAGACATCTACCACTATCAGATTAGAGCCAAAAAGGAGACATAAAGGAGTCTTCTACCACCCCACTACCACTATCATATTAGAACCATAAAGGAGACTAGACATCTACCACTATCAGATTAGAGACATAAAGGAGCCTAGACATCTACCACCCCACTACCACTATCAGATTAGAACCATAAAGGAGACTAGACATCTATCAACCAACTCCCACTATCAGATTAGAATCATAAAGGAAACTATACATCTACCACTATCAGATTACAGCCATAAAGGAGGCTAGACATCTACAAACCCACTACCACTATCAGATTATAGACATAAAGGAGACATCTACCACTATCGGATTAGAGCCATAAAGGAGACATCTACCACCCCACTACCACTATCAGATTAGAGCCATAAAGGAGCCTAGACATCTACAACCTCACTACCCACTATCAGATTAGAGACATAAATGAGCCTAGACATCTACCACCCCACTACCACTATCAGATTACAGCCATAAGGGAGACTAGATCTCTACAACCCCACTACCACTATCGGATTAGAGCCATAAAGGAGACATCTACCACCCCACTACCACTATCAGATTAGAGCCATAAAGGAGCCTAGACATCTACAACCTCACTACCCACTATCAGATTAGAGACATAAAGGAGCCTAGACATCTACCACCCCACTACCACTATCAGATTAGAACCATAAAGGAGCCTAGACATCTACAACCTCACTACCCACTATCAGTTTGGAGCCATAAAGGAGGCTAGACATCTACAACCCTACTACCACTATCAGATTAGAACCATAAAGGAGACTAGACATCTACCACTATCAGATTAGAGACATAAAGGAGTCTTCTACCACCCCACTACCACTATCAGATTAGAGCCATAAAGGAGACTAGACATCTACCACCCCACTACCACTATCAGATTAGAGACATAACGGAGACATCTACCACTATCAGATTAGAGCCATAAAGGAGACTAGACATCTAACACTATCAGATTAGAGACATAAAGGAGACTAGACATCTACCACTATCAGATTAGAGACATAAAGGAGCCTAGACATCTACCACCCCACTACCACTATCAGATTAGAGCCATATAGGGGACATCTACCACTATCAGATTAGAGCCATAAAGGAGACATCTACCACTATCAGATTAGAGCCATAAAGGAGCCCAGACATCTACAACCTCACTACCACTATCAGATTAGAACCATAAAGGAGACTAGACATCTACAACCCTACTACCACAATCAGATTAGAACCATATAGGGGACATCTACCACTATCAGATTAGAGCCATATAGGGGACATCTACCACAATCAGATTAGAGCCATAAAGGAGACTAGACATCTACAACCCTACTACCACTATCAGATTAGAACCATAAAGGAGACTAGACATCTACCACTATCAGATTAGAGCCAAAAAGGAGTCTTCAACCACCCCACTACCACTATCATATTAGAGCCATAAAGGAGACATCTACCACCACACTACCACTATCAGATTAGAGCCATAAAGGAGACTAGACATCTAACACTATCAGATTAGAGACATAAAGGAGACTAGACATCTACCACTATCAGATTAGAGACATAAAGGAGCCTAGACATCTACCACCCCACTACCACTATCAGATTAGAACCATAAAGGAGCCTAGACATCTACAACCTCACTACCCACTATCAGATTAGAGACATAAAGGAGCCTAGACATCTACCACCCCACTACCACTATCAGATTAGAACCATAAAGGAGCCTAGACATCTACAACCTCACTACCCACTATCAGATTAGAGACATAAAGGAGCCTAGACATCTACCACCCCACTACCACTATCAGATTAGAACCATAAAGGAGCCTAGACATCTACAACCTCACTACCCACTATCAGTTTGGAGCCATAAAGGAGGCTAGACATCTACAACCCTACTACCACTATCAGATTAGAACCATAAAGGAGACTAGACATCTACCACTATCAGATTAGAGACATAAAGGAGTCTTCTACCACCCCACTACCACTATCATATTAGAGCCATTAAGGAGACTAGACATCTACCAACCCACTACTACTATCAGATTATAACCATAAAGGAGACTAGACATCTACCACTATCAGATTAGAGACATAAAGGAGCCTAGACATCTACCACCCCACTACCACTATCAGATTAGAACCATAAAGGAGACTAGACATCTACCACTATCAGATTAGAGACATAAAGGAGACTAGACATCTACCAACCCACTACTACTATCAGATTAGAACCATAAAGGAGACTAGACATCTACCACTATCAGATTAGAGACATAAAGGAGCCTAGACATCTACCACCCCACTACCACTATCAGATTAGAACCATAAAGGAGACTAGACATCTACCAACCAACTCCCACTATCAGATTAGAATCATAAAGGAAACTATACATCTACCACTATCAGATTACAGCCATAAAGGAGGCTAGACATCTACAAACCCACTACCACTATCAGATTATAGACATAAAGGAGACATCTACCACTATCAGATTAGAGACATAAAGGAGCCTAGACATCTACCACCCCACTGCCACTATCAGATTACAGCCATAAGGGAGACTAGATCTCTACAACCCCACTACCACTATCGGATTAGAGCCATAAAGGAGACATCTACCACCCCACTACCACTATCAGATTAGAGCCATAAAGGAGCCTAGACATCTACAACCTCACTACCCACTATCAGATTAGAGACATAAAGGAACCTAGACATCTACCACCCCACTACCACTATCAGATTAGAACCATAAAGGAGCCTAGACATCTACAACCTCACTACCCACTATCAGTTTGGAGCCATAAAGGAGGCTAGACATCTACAACCCTACTACCACTATCAGATTAGAACCATAAAGGAGACTAGACATCTACCACTATCAGATTAGAGCCAAAAAGGAGACATAAAGGAGTCTTCTACCACCCCACTACCACTATCATATTAGAACCATAAAGGAGACTAGACATCTACCACTATCAGATTAGAGACATAAAGGAGCCTAGACATCTACCACCCCACTACCACTATCAGATTAGAACCATAAAGGAGACTAGACATCTATCAACCAACTCCCACTATCAGATTAGAATCATAAAGGAAACTATACATCTACCACTATCAGATTACAGCCATAAAGGAGGCTAGACATCTACAAACCCACTACCACTATCAGATTATAGACATAAAGGAGACATCTACCACTATCGGATTAGAGCCATAAAGGAGACATCTACCACCCCACTACCACTATCAGATTAGAGCCATAAAGGAGCCTAGACATCTACAACCTCACTACCCACTATCAGATTAGAGACATAAATGAGCCTAGACATCTACCACCCCACTACCACTATCAGATTACAGCCATAAGGGAGACTAGATCTCTACAACCCCACTACCACTATCGGATTAGAGCCATAAAGGAGACATCTACCACCCCACTACCACTATCAGATTAGAGCCATAAAGGAGCCTAGACATCTACAACCTCACTACCCACTATCAGATTAGAGACATAAAGGAGCCTAGACATCTACCACCCCACTACCACTATCAGATTAGAACCATAAAGGAGCCTAGACATCTACAACCTCACTACCCACTATCAGTTTGGAGCCATAAAGGAGGCTAGACATCTACAACCCTACTACCACTATCAGATTAGAACCATAAAGGAGACTAGACATCTACCACTATCAGATTAGAGACATAAAGGAGTCTTCTACCACCCCACTACCACTATCAGATTAGAGCCATAAAGGAGACTAGACATCTACCACCCCACTACCACTATCAGATTAGAGACATAACGGAGACATCTACCACTATCAGATTAGAGCCATAAAGGAGACTAGACATCTAACACTATCAGATTAGAGACATAAAGGAGACTAGACATCTACCACTATCAGATTAGAGACATAAAGGAGCCTAGACATCTACCACCCCACTACCACTATCAGATTAGAACCATAAAGGGGAATCTACCACTATAAAATTAGAGCCATAAAGGAGACTAAACATCTACCACTATCAGATTAGAGACATAAAGGAGGCAAGACATCTACAAACCCACTACCACTATCAGATTAGAGACATAAAGGAGACATCTACCACTATCAGATTAGAGACATAAAGGAGCCTAGACATCTACCACCCCACTACCACTATCAGATTACAGCCATAAGGGAGACTAGATCTCTACAACCCCACTACCACTATCGGATTAGAGCCATAAAGGAGTCTTCTACCACCCCATTACCACTATCAGATTAGAGCCATAAAGGAGCCTAGACATCTACCACCCCACTACCACTATCAGATTAGAACCATAAAGGAGCCTAGACATCTACAACCTCACTACCCACTATCAGATTAGAGACATAAAGGAGCCTAGACATCTACCACCCCACTACCACTATCAGATTAGAACCATAAAGGAGCCTAGACATCTACAACCTCACTACCCACTATCAGATTAGAGACATAAAGGAGCCTAGACATCTACCACCCCACTACCACTATCAGATTAGAACCATAAAGGAGCCTAGACATCTACAACCTCACTACCCACTATCAGTTTGGAGCCATAAAGGAGGCTAGACATCTACAACCCTACTACCACTATCAGATTAGAACCATAAAGGAGACTAGACATCTACCACTATCAGATTAGAGCCAAAAAGGAGACATAAAGGAGTCTTCTACCACCCCACTACCACTATCATATTAGAGCCATTAAGGAGACTAGACATCTACCAACCCACTACTACTATCAGATTATAACCATAAAGGAGACTAGACATCTACCACTATCAGATTAGAGACATAAAGGAGCCTAGACATCTACCACCCCACTACCACTATCAGATTAGAACCATAAAGGAGACTAGACATCTACCATTATCAGATTAGAGACATAAATGAGCCTAGACATCTACCACCCCACTACCACTATCAGATTACAGCCATAGGGGAGACTAGATCTCTACAACCCCACTACCACTATCGGATTAGAGCCATAAAGGAGACATCTACCACCCCACTACCACTATCAGATTAGAGCCATAAAGGAGCCTAGACATCTACAACCTCACTACCCACTATCAGATTAGAGACATAAAGGAGCCTAGACATCTACCACCCCACTACCACTATCAGATTAGAACCATAAAGGAGCCTAGACATCTACCACCCCACTACCACTATCAGATTAGAACCATAAAGGAGACTAGACATCTACCACTATCAGATTAGAGCCAAAAAGGAGACATAAAGGAGTCTTCTACCACCCCACTACCACTATCATATTAGAGCCATAAAGGAGACTAGACATCTACCAACCCACTACTACTATCAGATTATAACCATAAAGGAGACTAGACATCTACCACTATCAGATTAGAGACATAAAGGAGCCTAGACATCTACCACCCCACTACCACTATCAGATTAGAACCATAAAGGAGACTAGACATCTACCACTATCAGATTAGAGACATAAAGGAGCCTAGACATCTACCACCCCACTACCACTATCAGATTAGAACCATAAAGGAGCCTAGACATCTACCACCCCACTACCACTATCAGATTAGAGCCATATAGGGGACATCTACCACTATCAGATTAGAGCCATAAAGGAGACTAGACATCTACCACCCCCACTACCACTATCAGATTAGAGACATAACGGAGACATCTACCACTATCAGATTAGAGCCATAAAGGAGACTAGACATCTACCACCCCACTACAACTATCAGATTAGAACCACAAAGGAGACTAGACATCTACCACTATCAGATTAGAGACATAAAGGAGCCTAGACATCTACCACCCCACTACCACTATCAGATTAGAGCCATATAGGGGACATCTACCACTATCAGATTAGAGCCATAAAGGAGACATCTACCACTATCAGATTAGAGCCATAAAGGAGCCCAGACATCTACAACCTCACTACCACTATCAGATTAGAACCATAAAGGAGACTAGACATCTACAACCCTACTACCACTATCAGATTAGAACCATATAGGGGACATCTACCACTATCAGATTAGAGCCATAAAGGAGACTAGACATCTACAACCCTACTACCACTATCAGATTAGAACCATAAAGGAGACTAGACATCTACCACTATCAGATTAGAGCCAAAAAGGAGTCTTCTACCACCCCACTACCACTATCAGATTAGAGCCATAAAGGAGACATCTACCACCACACTACCACTATCAGATTAGAGCCATAAAGGAGACTAGACATCTAACACTATCAGATTAGAGACATAAAGGAGACTAGACATCTACCACTATCAGATTAGAGACATAAAGGAGCCTAGACATCTACCACCCCACTACCACTATCAGATTAGAACCATAAAGGGGAATCTACCACTATAAAATTAGAGCCATAAAGGAGACTAAACATCTACCACTATCAGATTAGAGACATAAAGGAGGCAAGACATCTACAAACCCACTACCACTATCAGATTAGAACCATAAAGGAGCCTAGACATCTACAACCTCACTACCCACTATCAGATTAGAGACATAAAGGAGCCTAGACATCTACCACCCCACTACCACTATCAGATTAGAACCATAAAGGAGCCTAGACATCTACAACCTCACTACCCACTATCAGTTTGGAGCCATAAAGGAGGCTAGACATCTACAACCCTACTACCACTATCAGATTAGAACCATAAAGGAGACTAGACATCTACCACTATCAGATTAGAGCCAAAAAGGAGACATAAAGGAGTCTTCTACCACCCCACTACCACTATCATATTAGAACCATAAAGGAGACTAGACATCTACCACTATCAGATTAGAGACATAAAGGAGCCTAGACATCTACCACCCCACTACCACTATCAGATTAGAACCATAAAGGAGACTAGACATCTATCAACCAACTCCCACTATCAGATTAGAATCATAAAGGAAACTATACATCTACCACTATCAGATTACAGCCATAAAGGAGGCTAGACATCTACAAACCCACTACCACTATCAGATTATAGACATAAAGGAGACATCTACCACTATCAGATTAGAGACATAAAGGAGCCTAGACATCTACCACCCCACTACCACTATCAGATTACAGCCATAAGGGAGACTAGATCTCTACAACCCCACTACCACTATCAGATTAGAACCATAAAGGAGACTAGACATCTACCACTATCAGATTAGAGACATAAAGGAGCCTAGACATCTACCACCCCACTACCACTATCAGATTAGAACCCATAAAGGAGCCTAGACATCTACCACCCCACTACCACTATCAGATTAGAGCCATATAGGGGACATCTACCACTATCAGATTAGAGCCATAAAGGAGACTAGACATCTACCACCCCACTACCACTATCAGATTAGAGACATAACGGAGACATCTACCACTATCAGATTAGAGCCATAAAGGAGACTAGACATCTACCACCCCACTACAACTATCAGATTAGAACCACAAAGGAGACTAGACATCTACCACTATCAGATTAGAGACATAAAGGAGCCTAGACATCTACCACCCCACTACCACTATCAGATTAGAGCCATAAAGGAGCCCAGACATCTACAACCTCACTACCACTATCAGATTAGAACCATAAAGGAGACTAGACATCTACAACCCTACTACCACTATCAGATTAGAACCATATAGGGGACATCTACCACTATCAGATTAGAGCCATATAGGGGACATCTACCACAATCAGATTAGAGCCATAAAGGGGACATCTACCACAATCAGATTAGAGCCATAAAGGAGACTAGACATCTACAACCCTACTACCACTATCAGATTAGAACCATAAAGGAGACTAGACATCTACCACTATCAGATTAGAGCCAAAAAGGAGTCTTCTACCACCCCACTACCACTATCATATTAGAGCCATAAAGGAGACATCTACCACCACACTACCACTATCAGATTAGAGCCATAAAGGAGACTAGACATCTAACACTATCAGATTAGAGACATAAAGGAGACTAGACATCTACCACTATCAGATTAGAGACATAAAGGAGCCTAGACATCTACCACCCCACTACCACTATCAGATTAGAACCATAAAGGGGAATCTACCACTATAAAATTAGAGCCATAAAGGAGACTAAACATCTACCACTATCAGATTAGAGACATAAAGGAGGCAAGACATCTACAAACCCACTACCACTATCAGATTAGAACCATAAAGGAGCCTAGACATCTACAACCTCACTACCCACTATCAGATTAGAGACATAAAGGAGCCTAGACATCTACCACCCCACTACCACTATCAGATTAGAACCATAAAGGAGCCTAGACATCTACAACCTCACTACCCACTATCAGTTTGGAGCCATAAAGGAGGCTAGACATCTACAACCCTACTACCACTATCAGATTAGAACCATAAAGGAGACTAGACATCTACCACTATCAGATTAGAGCCAAAAAGGAGACATAAAGGAGTCTTCTACCACCCCACTACCACTATCATATTAGAACCATAAAGGAGACTAGACATCTACCACTATCAGATTAGAGACATAAAGGAGCCTAGACATCTACCACCCCACTACCACTATCAGATTAGAACCATAAAGGAGACTAGACATCTATCAACCAACTCCCACTATCAGATTAGAATCATAAAGGAAACTATACATCTACCACTATCAGATTACAGCCATAAAGGAGGCTAGACATCTACAAACCCACTACCACTATCAGATTATAGACATAAAGGAGACATCTACCACTATCAGATTAGAGACATAAAGGAGCCTAGACATCTACCACCCCACTACCACTATCAGATTACAGCCATAAGGGAGACTAGATCTCTACAACCCCACTACCACTATCAGATTAGAACCATAAAGGAGACTAGACATCTACCACTATCAGATTAGAGACATAAAGGAGCCTAGACATCTACCACCCCACTACCACTATCAGATTAGAACCCATAAAGGAGCCTAGACATCTACCACCCCACTACCACTATCAGATTAGAGCCATATAGGGGACATCTACCACTATCAGATTAGAGCCATAAAGGAGACTAGACATCTACCACCCCTCTACCACTATCAGATTAGAGACATAACGGAGACATCTACCACTATCAGATTAGAGCCATAAAGGAGACTAGACATCTACCACCCCACTACAACTATCAGATTAGAACCACAAAGGAGACTAGACATCTACCACTATCAGATTAGAGACATAAAGGAGCCTAGACATCTACCACCCCACTACCACTATCAGATTAGAGCCATATAGGGGACATCTACCACTATCAGATTAGAGCCATAAAGGAGACATCTACCACTATCAGATTAGAGCCATAAAGGAGCCCAGACATCTACAACCTCACTACCACTATCAGATTAGAACCATAAAGGAGACTAGACATCTACAACCCTACTACCACTATCAGATTAGAACCATATAGGGGACATCTACCACTATCAGATTAGAGCCATAAAGGAGACTAGACATCTACAACCCTACTACCACTATCAGATTAGAACCATAAAGGAGACTAGACATCTACCACTATCAGATTAGAGCCAAAAAGGAGTCTTCTACCACCCCACTACCACTATCATATTAGAGCCATAAAGGAGACATCTACCACCACACTACCACTATCAGATTAGAGCCATAAAGGAGACTAGACATCTAACACTATCAGATTAGAGACATAAAGGAGACTAGACATCTACCACTATCAGATTAGAGACATAAAGGAGCCTAGACATCTACCACCCCACTACCACTATCAGATTAGAACCATAAAGGGGAATCTACCACTATAAAATTAGAGCCATAAAGGAGACTAAACATCTACCACTATCAGATTAGAGACATAAAGGAGGCAAGACATCTACAAACCCACTACCACTATCAGATTAGAGACATAAAGGAGACATCTACCACTATCAGATTAGAGACATAAAGGAGCCTAGACATCTACCACCCCACTACCACTATCAGATTACAGCCATAAGGGAGACTAGATCTCTACAACCCCACTACCACTATCGGATTAGAGCCATAAAGGAGTCTTCTACCACCCCATTACCACTATCAGATTAGAGCCATAAAGGAGCCTAGACATCTACAACCTCACTACCCACTATCAGATTAGAGACATAAAGGATCCTAGACATCTACCACCCCACTACCACTATCAGATTAGAACCATAAAGGAGCCTAGACATCTACCACCCCACTACCACTATCAGATTAGAACCATAAAGGAGACTAGACATCTACCACTATCAGATTAGAGCCAAAAAGGAGACATAAAGGAGTCTTCTACCACCCCACTACCACTATCATATTAGAGCCATAAAGGAGACTAGACATCTACCAACCCACTACTACTATCAGATTATAACCATAAAGGAGACTAGACATCTACCACTATCAGATTAGAGACATAAAGGAGCCTAGACATCTACCACCCCACTACCACTATCAGATTAGAACCATAAAGGAGACTAGACATCTACCACTATCAGATTAGAGACATAAAGGAGCCTAGACATCTACCACCCCACTACCACTATCAGATTAGAACCCATAAAGGAGCCTAGACATCTACCACCCCACTACCACTATCAGATTAGAGCCATATAGGGGACATCTACCACTATCAGATTAGAGCCATAAAGGAGACTAGACATCTACCACCCCACTACCACTATCAGATTAGAGACATAACGGAGACATCTACCACTATCAGATTAGAGCCATAAAGGAGACTAGACATCTACCACCCCACTACAACTATCAGATTAGAACCACAAAGGAGACTAGACATCTACCACTATCAGATTAGAGACATAAAGGAGCCTAGACATCTACCACCCCACTACCACTATCAGATTAGAGCCATAAAGGAGCCCAGACATCTACAACCTCACTACCACTATCAGATTAGAACCATAAAGGAGACTAGACATCTACAACCCTACTACCACTATCAGATTAGAACCATATAGGGGACATCTACCACTATCAGATTAGAGCCATATAGGGGACATCTACCACAATCAGATTAGAGCCATAAAGGAGACTAGACATCTACAACCCTACTACCACTATCAGATTAGAACCATAAAGGAGACTAGACATCTACCACTATCAGATTAGAGCCAAAAAGGAGTCTTCTACCACCCCACTACCACTATCATATTAGAGCCATAAAGGAGACATCTACCACCACACTACCACTATCAGATTAGAGCCATAAAGGAGACTAGACATCTAACACTATCAGATTAGAGACATAAAGGAGACTAGACATCTACCACTATCAGATTAGAGACATAAAGGAGCCTAGACATCTACCACCCCACTACCACTATCAGATTAGAACCATAAAGGGGAATCTACCACTATAAAATTAGAGCCATAAAGGAGACTAAACATCTACCACTATCAGATTAGAGACATAAAGGAGGCAAGACATCTACAAACCCACTACCACTATCAGATTAGAACCATAAAGGAGCCTAGACATCTACAACCTCACTACCCACTATCAGATTAGAGACATAAAGGAGCCTAGACATCTACCACCCCACTACCACTATCAGATTAGAACCATAAAGGAGCCTAGACATCTACAACCTCACTACCCACTATCAGTTTGGAGCCATAAAGGAGGCTAGACATCTACAACCCTACTACCACTATCAGATTAGAACCATAAAGGAGACTAGACATCTACCACTATCAGATTAGAGCCAAAAAGGAGACATAAAGGAGTCTTCTACCACCCCACTACCACTATCATATTAGAACCATAAAGGAGACTAGACATCTACCACTATCAGATTAGAGACATAAAGGAGCCTAGACATCTACCACCCCACTACCACTATCAGATTAGAACCATAAAGGAGACTAGACATCTATCAACCAACTCCCACTATCAGATTAGAATCATAAAGGAAACTATACATCTACCACTATCAGATTACAGCCATAAAGGAGGCTAGACATCTACAAACCCACTACCACTATCAGATTATAGACATAAAGGAGACATCTACCACTATCAGATTAGAGACATAAAGGAGCCTAGACATCTACCACCCCACTACCACTATCAGATTACAGCCATAAGGGAGACTAGATCTCTACAACCCCACTACCACTATCGGATTAGAGCCATAAAGGAGACATCTACCACCCCACTACCACTATCAGATTAGAGCCATAAAGGAGCCTAGACATCTACAACCTCACTACCCACTATCAGATTAGAGACATAAAGGAGCCTAGACATCTACCACCCCACTACCACTATCAGATTACAGCCATAAGGGAGACTAGATCTCTACAACCCCACTACCACTATCGGATTAGAGCCATAAAGGAGACATCTACCACCCCACTACCACTATCAGATTAGAGCCATAAAGGAGCCTAGACATCTACAACCTCACTACCCACTATCAGATTAGAGACATAAAGGAGCCTAGACATCTACCACCCCACTACCACTATCAGATTAGAACCATAAAGGAGCCTAGACATCTACAACCTCACTACCCACTATCAGTTTGGAGCCATAAAGGAGGCTAGACATCTACAACCCTACTACCACTATCAGATTAGAACCATAAAGGAGACTAGACATCTACCACTATCAGATTAGAGACATAAAGGAGTCTTCTACCACCCCACTACCACTATCATATTAGAGCCATTAAGGAGACTAGACATCTACCAACCCACTACTACTATCAGATTATAACCATAAAGGAGACTAGACATCTACCACTATCAGATTAGAGACATAAAGGAGCCTAGACATCTACCACCCCACTACCACTATCAGATTAGAACCATAAAGGAGACTAGACATCTACCACTATCAGATTAGAGACATAAAGGAGACTAGACATCTACCAACCCACTACTACTATCAGATTAGAACCATAAAGGAGACTAGACATCTACCACTATCAGATTAGAGACATAAAGGAGCCTAGACATCTACCACCCCACTACCACTATCAGATTAGAACCATAAAGGAGACTAGACATCTACCAACCAACTCCCACTATCAGATTAGAATCATAAAGGAAACTATACATCTACCACTATCAGATTACAGCCATAAAGGAGGCTAGACATCTACAAACCCACTACCACTATCAGATTATAGACATAAAGGAGACATCTACCACTATCAGATTAGAGACATAAAGGAGCCTAGACATCTACCACCCCACTGCCACTATCAGATTACAGCCATAAGGGAGACTAGATCTCTACAACCCCACTACCATTATCGGATTAGAGCCATAAAGGAGACATCTACCACCCCACTACCACTATCAGATTAGAGCCATAAAGGAGCCTAGACATCTACAACCTCACTACCCACTATCAGATTAGAGACATAAAGGAGCCTAGACATCTACCACCCCACTACCACTATCAGATTAGAACCATAAAGGAGCCTAGACATCTACAACCTCACTACCCACTATCAGTTTGGAGCCATAAAGGAGGCTAGACATCTACAACCCTACTACCACTATCAGATTAGAACCATAAAGGAGACTAGACATCTACCACTATCAGATTAGAGCCAAAAAGGAGACATAAAGGAGTCTTCTACCACCCCACTACCACTATCATATTAGAACCATAAAGGAGACTAGACATCTACCACTATCAGATTAGAGACATAAAGGAGCCTAGACATCTACCACCCCACTACCACTATCAGATTAGAACCATAAAGGAGACTAGACATCTATCAACCAACTCCCACTATCAGATTAGAATCATAAAGGAAACTATACATCTACCACTATCAGATTACAGCCATAAAGGAGGCTAGACATCTACAAACCCACTACCACTATCAGATTATAGACATAAAGGAGACATCTACCACTATCAGATTAGAGACATAAAGGAGCCTAGACATCTACCACCCCACTACCACTATCAGATTACAGCCATAAGGGAGACTAGATCTCTACAACCCCACTACCACTATCGGATTAGAGCCATAAAGGAGACATCTACCACCCCACTACCACTATCAGATTAGAGCCATAAAGGAGCCTAGACATCTACAACCTCACTACCCACTATCAGATTAGAGACATAAAGGAGCCTAGACATCTACCACCCCACTACCACTATCAGATTACAGCCATAAGGGAGACTAGATCTCTACAACCCCACTACCACTATCAGATTAGAGCCATAAAGGAGACATCTACCACCCCACTACCACTATCAGATTAGAGCCATAAAGGAGCCTAGACATCTACAACCTCACTACCCACTATCAGATTAGAGACATAAAGGAGCCTAGACATCTACCACCCCACTACCACTATCAGATTAGAACCATAAAGGAGCCTAGACATCTACAACCTCACTACCCACTATCAGTTTGGAGCCATAAAGGAGGCTAGACATCTACAACCCTACTACCACTATCAGATTAGAACCATAAAGGAGACTAGACATCTACCACTATCAGATTAGAGACATAAAGGAGTCTTCTACCACCCCACTACCACTATCATATTAGAGCCATTAAGGAGACTAGACATCTACCAACCCACTACTACTATCAGATTATAACCATAAAGGAGACTAGACATCTACCACTATCAGATTAGAGACATAAAGGAGCCTAGACATCTACCACCCCACTACCACTATCAGATTAGAACCATAAAGGAGACTAGACATCTACCACTATCAGATTAGAGACATAAAGGAGACTAGACATCTACCAACCCACTACTACTATCAGATTAGAACCATAAAGGAGACTAGACATCTACCACTATCAGATTAGAGACATAAAGGAGCCTAGACATCTACCACCCCACTACCACTATCAGATTAGAACCATAAAGGAGACTAGACATCTACCACCCCACTACCACTATCAGATTAGAGACATAACGGAGACATCTACCACTATCAGATTAGAGCCATAAAGGAGACTAGACATCTACCACCCCACTACAACTATCAGATTAGAACCACAAAGGAGACTAGACATCTACCACTATCAGATTAGAGACATAAAGGAGCCTAGACATCTACCACCCCACTACCACTATCAGATTAGAGCCATAAAGGAGCCCAGACATCTACAACCTCACTACCACTATCAGATTAGAACCATAAAGGAGACTAGACATCTACAACCCTACTACCACTATCAGATTAGAACCATATAGGGGACATCTACCACTATCAGATTAGAGCCATATAGGGGACATCTACCACAATCAGATTAGAGCCATAAAGGAGACTAGACATCTACAACCCTACTACCACTATCAGATTAGAACCATAAAGGAGACTAGACATCTACCACTATCAGATTAGAGCCAAAAAGGAGTCTTCTACCACCCCACTACCACTATCATATTAGAGCCATAAAGGAGACATCTACCACCACACTACCACTATCAGATTAGAGCCATAAAGGAGACTAGACATCTAACACTATCAGATTAGAGACATAAAGGAGACTAGACATCTACCACTATCAGATTAGAGACATAAAGGAGCCTAGACATCTACCACCCCCACTACCACTATCAGATTAGAACCATAAAGGGGAATCTACCACTATAAAATTAGAGCCATAAAGGAGACTAAACATCTACCACTATCAGATTAGAGACATAAAGGAGGCAAGACATCTACAAACCCACTACCACTATCAGATTAGAACCATAAAGGAGCCTAGACATCTACAACCTCACTACCCACTATCAGATTAGAGACATAAAGGAGCCTAGACATCTACCACCCCACTACCACTATCAGATTAGAACCATAAAGGAGCCTAGACATCTACAACCTCACTACCCACTATCAGTTTGGAGCCATAAAGGAGGCTAGACATCTACAACCCTACTACCACTATCAGATTAGAACCATAAAGGAGACTAGACATCTACCACTATCAGATTAGAGCCAAAAAGGAGACATAAAGGAGTCTTCTACCACCCCACTACCACTATCATATTAGAACCATAAAGGAGACTAGACATCTACCACTATCAGATTAGAGACATAAAGGAGCCTAGACATCTACCACCCCACTACCACTATCAGATTAGAGCCATAAAGGAGCCCAGACATCTACAACCTCACTACCACTATCAGATTAGAACCATAAAGGAGACTAGACATCTACAACCCTACTACCACTATCAGATTAGAACCATATAGGGGACATCTACCACTATCAGATTAGAGCCATATAGGGGACATCTACCACAATCAGATTAGAGCCATAAAGGAGACTAGACATCTACAACCCTACTACCACTATCAGATTAGAACCATAAAGGAGACTAGACATCTACCACTATCAGATTAGAGCCAAAAAGGAGTCTTCTACCACCCCACTACCACTATCATATTAGAGCCATAAAGGAGACATCTACCACCACACTACCACTATCAGATTAGAGCCATAAAGGAGACTAGACATCTAACACTATCAGATTAGAGACATAAAGGAGACTAGACATCTACCACTATCAGATTAGAGACATAAAGGAGCCTAGACATCTACCACCCCACTACCACTATCAGATTAGAACCATAAAGGGGAATCTACCACTATAAAATTAGAGCCATAAAGGAGACTAAACATCTACCACTATCAGATTAGAGACATAAAGGAGGCAAGACATCTACAAACCCACTACCACTATCAGATTAGAACCATAAAGGAGCCTAGACATCTACAACCTCACTACCCACTATCAGATTAGAGACATAAAGGAGCCTAGACATCTACCACCCCACTACCACTATCAGATTAGAACCATAAAGGAGCCTAGACATCTACAACCTCACTACCCACTATCAGTTTGGAGCCATAAAGGAGGCTAGACATCTACAACCCTACTACCACTATCAGATTAGAACCATAAAGGAGACTAGACATCTACCACTATCAGATTAGAGCCAAAAAGGAGACATAAAGGAGTCTTCTACCACCCCACTACCACTATCATATTAGAACCATAAAGGAGACTAGACATCTACCACTATCAGATTAGAGACATAAAGGAGCCTAGACATCTACCACCCCACTACCACTATCAGATTAGAACCATAAAGGAGACTAGACATCTATCAACCAACTCCCACTATCAGATTAGAATCATAAAGGAAACTATACATCTACCACTATCAGATTACAGCCATAAAGGAGGCTAGACATCTACAAACCCACTACCACTATCAGATTATAGACATAAAGGAGACATCTACCACTATCAGATTAGAGACATAAAGGAGCCTAGACATCTACCACCCCACTACCACTATCAGATTACAGCCATAAGGGAGACTAGATCTCTACAACCCCACTACCACTATCGGATTAGAGCCATAAAGGAGACATCTACCACCCCACTACCACTATCAGATTAGAGCCATAAAGGAGCCTAGACATCTACAACCTCACTACCCACTATCAGATTAGAGACATAAAGGAGCCTAGACATCTACCACCCCACTACCACTATCAGATTACAGCCATAAGGGAGACTAGATCTCTACAACCCCACTACCACTATCGGATTAGAGCCATAAAGGAGACATCTACCACCCCACTACCACTATCAGATTAGAGCCATAAAGGAGCCTAGACATCTACAACCTCACTACCCACTATCAGATTAGAGACATAAAGGAGCCTAGACATCTACCACCCCACTACCACTATCAGATTAGAACCATAAAGGAGCCTAGACATCTACAACCTCACTACCCACTATCAGTTTGGAGCCATAAAGGAGGCTAGACATCTACAACCCTACTACCACTATCAGATTAGAACCATAAAGGAGACTAGACATCTACCACTATCAGATTAGAGACATAAAGGAGTCTTCTACCACCCCACTACCACTATCATATTAGAGCCATTAAGGAGACTAGACATCTACCAACCCACTACTACTATCAGATTATAACCATAAAGGAGACTAGACATCTACCACTATCAGATTAGAGACATAAAGGAGCCTAGACATCTACCACCCCACTACCACTATCAGATTAGAACCATAAAGGAGACTAGACATCTACCACTATCAGATTAGAGACATAAAGGAGACTAGACATCTACCAACCCACTACTACTATCAGATTAGAACCATAAAGGAGACTAGACATCTACCACTATCAGATTAGAGACATAAAGGAGCCTAGACATCTACCACCCCACTACCACTATCAGATTAGAACCATAAAGGAGACTAGACATCTACCAACCAACTCCCACTATCAGATTAGAATCATAAAGGAAACTATACATCTACCACTATCAGATTACAGCCATAAAGGAGGCTAGACATCTACAAACCCACTACCACTATCAGATTATAGACATAAAGGAGACATCTACCACTATCAGATTAGAGACATAAAGGAGCCTAGACATCTACCACCCCACTGCCACTATCAGATTACAGCCATAAGGGAGACTAGATCTCTACAACCCCACTACCATTATCGGATTAGAGCCATAAAGGAGACATCTACCACCCCACTACCACTATCAGATTAGAGCCATAAAGGAGCCTAGACATCTACAACCTCACTACCCACTATCAGATTAGAGACATAAAGGAGCCTAGACATCTACCACCCCACTACCACTATCAGATTAGAACCATAAAGGAGCCTAGACATCTACAACCTCACTACCCACTATCAGTTTGGAGCCATAAAGGAGGCTAGACATCTACAACCCTACTACCACTATCAGATTAGAACCATAAAGGAGACTAGACATCTACCACTATCAGATTAGAGCCAAAAAGGAGACATAAAGGAGTCTTCTACCACCCCACTACCACTATCATATTAGAACCATAAAGGAGACTAGACATCTACCACTATCAGATTAGAGACATAAAGGAGCCTAGACATCTACCACCCCACTACCACTATCAGATTAGAACCATAAAGGAGACTAGACATCTATCAACCAACTCCCACTATCAGATTAGAATCATAAAGGAAACTATACATCTACCACTATCAGATTACAGCCATAAAGGAGGCTAGACATCTACAAACCCACTACCACTATCAGATTATAGACATAAAGGAGACATCTACCACTATCAGATTAGAGACATAAAGGAGCCTAGACATCTACCACCCCACTACCACTATCAGATTACAGCCATAAGGGAGACTAGATCTCTACAACCCCACTACCACTATCGGATTAGAGCCATAAAGGAGACATCTACCACCCCACTACCACTATCAGATTAGAGCCATAAAGGAGCCTAGACATCTACAACCTCACTACCCACTATCAGATTAGAGACATAAAGGAGCCTAGACATCTACCACCCCACTACCACTATCAGATTACAGCCATAAGGGAGACTAGATCTCTACAACCCCACTACCACTATCAGATTAGAGCCATAAAGGAGACATCTACCACCCCACTACCACTATCAGATTAGAGCCATAAAGGAGCCTAGACATCTACAACCTCACTACCCACTATCAGATTAGAGACATAAAGGAGCCTAGACATCTACCACCCCACTACCACTATCAGATTAGAACCATAAAGGAGCCTAGACATCTACAACCTCACTACCCACTATCAGTTTGGAGCCATAAAGGAGGCTAGACATCTACAACCCTACTACCACTATCAGATTAGAACCATAAAGGAGACTAGACATCTACCACTATCAGATTAGAGACATAAAGGAGTCTTCTACCACCCCACTACCACTATCATATTAGAGCCATTAAGGAGACTAGACATCTACCAACCCACTACTACTATCAGATTATAACCATAAAGGAGACTAGACATCTACCACTATCAGATTAGAGACATAAAGGAGCCTAGACATCTACCACCCCACTACCACTATCAGATTAGAACCATAAAGGAGACTAGACATCTACCACTATCAGATTAGAGACATAAAGGAGACTAGACATCTACCAACCCACTACTACTATCAGATTAGAACCATAAAGGAGACTAGACATCTACCACTATCAGATTAGAGACATAAAGGAGCCTAGACATCTACCACCCCACTACCACTATCAGATTAGAACCATAAAGGAGACTAGACATCTACCAACCAACTCCCACTATCAGATTAGAATCATAAAGGAAACTATACATCTACCACTATCAGATTACAGCCATAAAGGAG
Source organism: Oncorhynchus kisutch (assembly GCF_002021735.2). Classification (NCBI taxonomy): domain Eukaryota; kingdom Metazoa; phylum Chordata; class Actinopteri; order Salmoniformes; family Salmonidae; genus Oncorhynchus; species Oncorhynchus kisutch. The sequence continues at coordinate 3,526,015 of NC_034187.2, forward strand.
GCTAGACATCTACAAACCCACTACCACTATCAGATTATAGACATAAAGGAGACATCTACCACTATCAGATTAGAGACATAAAGGAGCCTAGACATCTACCACCCCACTGCCACTATCAGATTACAGCCATAAGGGAGACTAGATCTCTACAACCCCACTACCACTATCGGATTAGAGCCATAAAGGAGACATCTACCACCCCACTACCACTATCAGATTAGAGCCATAAAGGAGCCTAGACATCTACAACCTCACTACCCACTATCAGATTAGAGACATAAAGGAGCCTAGACATCTACCACCCCACTACCACTATCAGATTAGAACCATAAAGGAGCCTAGACATCTACAACCTCACTACCCACTATCAGTTTGGAGCCATAAAGGAGGCTAGACATCTACAACCCTACTACCACTATCAGATTAGAACCATAAAGGAGACTAGACATCTACCACTATCAGATTAGAGCCAAAAAGGAGACATAAAGGAGTCTTCTACCACCCCACTACCACTATCATATTAGAACCATAAAGGAGACTAGACATCTACCACTATCAGATTAGAGACATAAAGGAGCCTAGACATCTACCACCCCACTACCACTATCAGATTAGAACCATAAAGGAGACTAGACATCTACCAACCAACTCCCACTATCAGATTAGAATCATAAAGGAAACTATACATCTACCACTATCAGATTACAGCCATAAAGGAGGCTAGACATCTACAAACCCACTACCACTATCAGATTATAGACATAAAGGAGACATCTACCACTATCAGATTAGAGACATAAAGGAGCCTAGACATCTACCACCCCACTACCACTATCAGATTACAGCCATAAGGGAGACTAGATCTCTACAACCCCACTACCACTATCGGATTAGAGCCATAAAGGAGACATCTACCACCCCACTACCACTATCAGATTAGAGCCATAAAGGAGCCTAGACATCTACAACCTCACTACCCACTATCAGATTAGAGACATAAAGGAGCCTAGACATCTACCACCCCACTACCACTATCAGATTACAGCCATAAGGGAGACTAGATCTCTACAACCCCACTACCACTATCGGATTAGAGCCATAAAGGAGACATCTACCACCCCACTACCACTATCAGATTAGAGCCATAAAGGAGCCTAGACATCTACAACCTCACTACCCACTATCAGATTAGAGACATAAAGGAGCCTAGACATCTACCACCCCACTACCACTATCAGATTAGAACCATAAAGGAGCCTAGACATCTACAACCTCACTACCCACTATCAGTTTGGAGCCATAAAGGAGGCTAGACATCTACAACCCTACTACCACTATCAGATTAGAACCATAAAGGAGACTAGACATCTACCACTATCAGATTAGAGCCAAAAAGGAGACATAAAGGAGTCTTCTACCACCCCACTACCACTATCAGATTACAGCCATAAGGGAGACTAGATCTCTACAACCCCACTACCACTATCGGATTAGAGCCATAAAGGAGACATCTACCACCCCACTACCACTATCAGATTAGAGCCATAAAGGAGCCTAGACATCTACAGCCTCACTACCCACTATCAGATTAGAGACATAAAGGAGCCTAGACATCTACCACCCCACTACCACTATCAGATTACAGCCATAAGGGAGACTAGATCTCTACAACCCCACTACCACTATCGGATTAGAGCCATAAAGGAGACATCTACCACCCCACTACCACTATCAGATTAGAACCATAAAGGAGCCTAGACATCTACAACCTCACTACCCACTATCAGTTTGGAGCCATAAAGGAGGCTAGACATCTACAACCCTACTACCACTATCAGATTAGAACCATAAAGGAGACTAGACATCTACCACTATCAGATTAGAGCCAAAAAGGAGACATAAAGGAGTCTTCTACCTCCCCACTACCACTATCATATTAGAGCCATAAAGGAGACATCTACCACCACACTACGACTATCAGATTAGAGCCATAAAGGAGACTAGACATCTACCACTATCACATTAGAGACATAAAGGAGACTAGACATCTACCAACCCATTACTACTATCAGATTAGAACCATAAAGGAGACTAGACATCTACCACTATCAGATTAGAGACATAAAGGAGCCTATACATCTACCAACCCACTACCACTATCAGATTAGAGCCTTAAAGGAGACTAGACATCTACAACCCTACTACCACTATCAGATTAGAACCATAAAGGAGACTAGACATCTACCACTATCAGATTAGAGTCAAAAAGGAGACATAAAGGAGTCTTCTAGAACCCCACTACCACTATCATATTAGAGCCATAAAGGAGACATCTACCACCACACTACCACTATCAGATTAGAGCCTTAAAGGAGACTAGACATCTCCCACCCCACTACCACTATCAGATTAGAGCCATATAGGGGACATCTACCACTATCAGATTAGAGCCATGAAGGAGACTAGACATCTACCACTATCAGATTGGAGCCATAAAGGAGACATCTACCACCCCACTACCACTATCAGATTAGAGACATAAAGGAGCCTAGACATCTACCACCCCACTAACAATATCAGATTAGAACCATAAAGGAGTCATCTACTACCACACTACCACTATCAGATTACAGCCATAACGGAGACTAGACATCTACCGCTATCAGATTAGAGCCATAAAGGAGACTGGACATCTACCACCCCACTACCACTATCAGATTAGAGCCATACGGGAGACTAGATCTCTACCACCCCACTACCACTATCGGATTAGAAACATAAAGTAGACTAGACATCTACCACTATCAGATTAGAGCCAAAAAGGAGGCTAGACATCTACAACCCTACTACCACTATCAGATTAGAACCATAAAGTAGACTAGACATCTACCACTATCAGATTAGAGCCAAAAAGGAGACATAAAGGAGTCTTCTACCACCCCACTACCACTATCATATTAGAGCCATAAAGGAGACATCTACCACCACACTACCACTATCAGATTAGAGCCATAAAGGAGACTAGACATCTACCACCCCACTACCACTATCAGATTAGAGACATAAAGGAGCCTAGACATCTGCCACCCCACTACCACTATCAGATTAGAGCCTTAAAGGAGACTAGACATCTCCCACCCCTCTACCACTATCAGATCAGAACCATAGAGGAGACATCTACCGCTATCAGATTAGAGCCATAAAGGAGACTAGACGTCTACCACCACCCTACCACTATCAGATTAGAGCCATAAAGGAGTCTTCTACCACCCCACTACCACTATCATATTAGAACCATAAAGGAGACTAGACATCTACCACTATCAGATTAGAGCCATAAAGGAGGCTAGACATCTACAAACCCACTACCACTATCATATTAGAACCATAAAGGAGACTAGACATCTACCACTATCAGATTAGAGCCATAAAGGAGGCTAGACATCTACCACCCCACAACCACTATCGGATTAGAACCATAAAGGAGACTAGACATCTACCACTATCAGATTAGAGCCATAAAGGAGGCTAGACATCTACCACCCCACTACAACTATCAGATTAGAACCACAAAGGAGACTAGACATCTACCACTATCAGATTAGAGACATAAAGGAGCCTAGACATCTACCACCCCACTACCACTATCAGATTAGAGCCATATAGGGGACATCTACCACTATCAGATTAGAGCCATGAAGGAGACTAGACATTTACCACTATCAGATTAGAGCCATAAAGGAGTCTTCTACCACCCCACTACCACTATCATATTAGAACCATAAAGGAGACTAGTCATCTACCACTATCAGATTAGAGCCATAAAGGAGACTCGACATCTACCACCACACTACCACTATCAGATTAGAGCCATAAAGGAGACTAGACATCTACCAACGAACTCCCACTACCAGATTAGAATCAGAAAGGAAACTAGACATCTACCACTATCAGATTAGAGCCATAAGGGAGACTAGATCTCTACCACCCCACTACCACTATCGGATTAGAGCCATAAAGGAGACTAGACATCTACCACTATCAGTTTGGAGCCATAAAGGAGGCTAGACATCTACAACCCTACTACCACTATCAGATTAGAACCATAAAGGAGACTAGACATTTACCACTATCAGATTAGAGCCAAAAAGGAGACATAAAGGAGTCTTCTACAACCCCACTACCACTATCATATTAGAGCCATAAAGGAGACATCTACCACCACACTACCACTATCAGATTAGAATCATAAAGGAAACTAGACATCTACCACTATCAGATTAGAGCCATAAAGGAGACTATACATCTACCACTTTCAGATTAGAGCCATAAAGGAGACTAGACATCTACCAACCAACTCCCACTATCAGATTACAGCCATAAGGGAGACTAGATCTCTACAACCCCACTACCACTATCGGATTAGAGCCATAAAGGAGACATCTACCACCCCACTACCACTATCAGATTAGAGCCATAAAGGAGCCTAGACATCTACAACCTCACTACCCACTATCAGATTAGAGACATAAAGGAGCCTAGACATCTACCACCCCACTACCACTATCAGATTAGAACCATAAAGGAGCCTAGACATCTACACCCTCACTACCCACTATCAGTTTGGAGCCATAAAGGAGGCTAGACATCTACAACCCTACTACCACTATCAGATTAGAACCATAAAGGAGACTAGACATCTACCACTATCAGATTAGAGCCAAAAAGGAGACATAAAGGAGTCTTCTACCACCCCACTACCACTATCATATTAGAGCCATAAAGGAGACTAGACATCTACCAACCCACTACTACTATCAGATTATAACCATAAAGGAGACTAGACATCTACCACTATCAGATTAGAGACATAAAGGAGCCTAGACATCTACCACCCCACTACCACTATCAGATTAGAACCATAAAGGAGACTAGACATCTACCACTATCAGATTAGAGACATAAAGGAGCCTAGACATCTACCACCCCACTACCACTATCAGATTAGAACCATAAAGGAGCCTAGACATCTACCACCCCACTACCACTATCAGATTAGAGCCATATAGGGGACATCTACCACTATCAGATTAGAGCCATAAAGGAGACTAGACATCTACCACCCCACTACCACTATCAGATTAGAGACATAACGGAGACATCTACCACTATCAGATTAGAGCCATAAAGGAGACTAGACATCTACCACCCCACTACAACTATCAGATTAGAACCACAAAGGAGACTAGACATCTACCACTATCAGATTAGAGACATAAAGGAGCCTAGACATCTACCACCCCACTACCACTATCAGATTAGAGCCATATAGGGGACATCTACCACTATCAGATTAGAGCCATAAAGGAGACATCTACCACTATCAGATTAGAGCCATAAAGGAGCCCAGAAATCTACAACCTCACTACCACTATCAGATTAGAACCATAAAGGAGACTAGACATCTACCACTATCAGATTAGAGCCAAAAAGGAGTCTTCTACCACCCCACTACCACTATCATATTAGAGCCATAAAGGAGACATCTACCACCACACTACCACTATCAGATTAGAGCCATAAAGGAGACTAGACATCTAACACTATCAGATTAGAGACATAAAGGAGACTAGACATCTACCACTATCAGATTAGAGACATAAAGGAGCCTAGACATCTACCAGCCCACTACCACTATCAGATTAGAACCATAAGGGGGAATCTACCACTATAAAATTAGAGCCATAAAGGAGACTAAACATCTACCACTATCAGATTAGAGCCATAAAGGAGGCTAGACATCTACCACCCCACAACCACTATCGGATTAGAACCATAAAGGAGACTAGACATCTACCACTATCAGATTAGAGCCATAAAGGAGGCTAGACATCTACCACCCCACTACAACTATCAGATTAGAACCACAAAGGAGACTAGACATCTACCACTATCAGATTAGAGACATAAAGGAGCCTAGACATCTACCACCCCACTACCACTATCAGATTAGAGCCATATAGGGGACATCTACCACTATCAGATTAGAGCCATGAAGGAGACTAGACATTTACCACTATCAGATTAGAGCCATAAAGGAGTCTTCTACCACCCCACTACCACTATCATATTAGAACCATAAAGGAGACTAGTCATCTACCACTATCAGATTAGAGCCATAAAGGAGACTCGACATCTACTACCACTATCAGATTAGAGCCATAAAGGAGACTAGACATCTACCAACGAACTCCCACTACCAGATTAGAATCAGAAAGGAAACTAGACATCTACCACTATCAGATTAGAGCCATAAGGGAGACTAGATCTCTACCACCCCACTACCACTATCGGATTAGAGCCATAAAGGAGACTAGACATCTACCACTATCAGTTTGGAGCCATAAAGGAGGCTAGACATCTACAACCCTACTACCACTATCAGATTAGAACCATAAAGGAGACTAGACATCTACCACTATCAGATTAGAGCCATAAAGGAGGCTAGACATCTACCACCCCACTACAACTATCAGATTAGAACCACAAAGGAGACTAGACATCTACCACTATCAGATTAGAGACATAAAGGAGCCTAGACATCTACCACCCCACTACCACTATCAGATTAGAGCCATATAGGGGACATCTACCACTATCAGATTAGAGCCATGAAGGAGACTAGACATTTACCACTATCAGATTAGAGCCATAAAGGAGTCTTCTACCACCCCACTACCACTATCATATTAGAACCATAAAGGAGACTAGTCATCTACCACTATCAGATTAGAGCCATAAAGGAGACTCGACATCTACTACCACTATCAGATTAGAGCCATAAAGGAGACTAGACATCTACCAACGAACTCCCACTACCAGATTAGAATCAGAAAGGAAACTAGACATCTACCACTATCAGATTAGAGCCATAAGGGAGACTAGATCTCTACCACCCCACTACCACTATCGGATTAGAGCCATAAAGGAGACTAGACATCTACCACTATCAGTTTGGAGCCATAAAGGAGGCTAGACATCTACAACCCTACTACCACTATCAGATTAGAACCATAAAGGAGACTAGACATTTACCACTATCAGATTAGAGCCAAAAAGGAGACATAAAGGAGTCTTCTACAACCCCACTACCACTATCATATTAGAGCCATAAAGGAGACTATACATCTACCACTATCAGATTAGAGCCATAAAGGAGACTAGACATCTACCAACCAACTCCCACTATCAGATTAGAATCATAAAGGAAACTAGACATCTACCACTATCAGATTAGAGCCATAAAGGGGACATCTACCACTATCAGATTAGAACCATAAAGGAGCCTAGACATCTACCACCCCACTACCACTATCAGATTACAGCCATAAGGGAGACTAGATCTCTACAACCCCACTACCACTATCGGATTAGAGCCATAAAGGAGACATCTACCACCCCACTATCAGATTAGAGCCATAAAGGAGCCTAGACATCTACAACCTCACTACCCACTATCAGATTAGAGACATAAAGGAGCCTAGACATCTACCACCCCACTACCACTATCAGATTAGAACCATAAAGGAGCCTAGACATCTACAACCTCACTACCCACTATCAGTTTGGAGCCATAAAGGAGGCTAGACATCTACAACCCTACTACCACTATCAGATTAGAACCATAAAGGAGACTAGACATCTACCACTATCAGATTAGAGCCAAAAAGGAGACATAAAGGAGTCTTCTACCACCCCACTACCACTATCATATTAGAGCCATAAAGGAGACTAGACATCTACCAACCCACTACTACTATCAGATTATAACCATAAAGGAGACTAGACATCTACCACTATCAGATTAGAGACATAAAGGAGCCTAGACATCTACCACCCCACTACCACTATCAGATTAGAACCATAAAGGAGACTAGACATCTACCACTATCAGATTAGAGACATAAAGGAGCCTAGACATCTACCACCCCCACTACCACTATCAGATTAGAACCATAAAGGAGCCTAGACATCTACCACCCCCACTACCACTATCAGATTAGAGCCATATAGGGGACATCTACCACTATCAGATTAGAGCCATAAAGGAGACTAGACATCTACCAACCAACTCCCACTATCAGATTACAGCCATAAGGGAGACTAGATCTCTACAACCCCACTACCACTATCGGATTAGAGCCATAAAGGAGACATCTACCACCCCACTACCACTATCAGATTAGAGCCATAAAGGAGCCTAGACATCTACAACCTCACTACCCACTATCAGATTAGAGACATAAAGGAGCCTAGACATCTACCACCCCACTACCACTATCAGATTAGAACCATAAAGGAGCCTAGACATCTACACCCTCACTACCCACTATCAGTTTGGAGCCATAAAGGAGGCTAGACATCTACAACCCTACTACCACTATCAGATTAGAACCATAAAGGAGACTAGACATCTACCACTATCAGATTAGAGCCAAAAAGGAGACATAAAGGAGTCTTCTACCACCCCACTACCACTATCATATTAGAGACATAAAGGAGCCTAGACATCTACCACCCCACTACCACTATCAGATTAGAACCATAAGGGGGAATCTACCACTATAAAATTAGAGCCATAAAGGAGACTAAACATCTACCACTATCAGATTAGAGCCATAAAGGAGGCTAGACATCTACCACCCCACAACCACTATCGGATTAGAACCATAAAGGAGACTAGACATCTACCACTATCAGATTAGAGCCATAAAGGAGGCTAGACATCTACCACCCCACTACAACTATCAGATTAGAACCACAAAGGAGACTAGACATCTACCACTATCAGATTAGAGACATAAAGGAGCCTAGACATCTACCACCCCACTACCACTATCAGATTAGAGCCATATAGGGGACATCTACCACTATCAGATTAGAGCCATGAAGGAGACTAGACATTTACCACTATCAGATTAGAGCCATAAAGGAGTCTTCTACCACCCCACTACCACTATCATATTAGAACCATAAAGGAGACTAGTCATCTACCACTATCAGATTAGAGCCATAAAGGAGACTCGACATCTACTACCACTATCAGATTAGAGCCATAAAGGAGACTAGACATCTACCAACGAACTCCCACTACCAGATTAGAATCAGAAAGGAAACTAGACATCTACCACTATCAGATTAGAGCCATAAGGGAGACTAGATCTCTACCACCCCACTACCACTATCGGATTAGAGCCATAAAGGAGACTAGACATCTACCACTATCAGTTTGGAGCCATAAAGGAGGCTAGACATCTACAACCCTACTACCACTATCAGATTAGAACCATAAAGGAGACTAGACATTTACCACTATCAGATTAGAGCCAAAAAGGAGACATAAAGGAGTCTTCTACAACCCCACTACCACTATCATATTAGAGCCATAAAGGAGACTATACATCTACCACTATCAGATTAGAGCCATAAAGGAGACTAGACATCTACCAACCAACTCCCACTATCAGATTAGAATCATAAAGGAAACTAGACATCTACCACTATCAGATTAGAGCCATAAAGGGGACATCTACCACTATCAGATTAGAACCATAAAGGAGCCTAGACATCTACCACCCCACTACCACTATCAGATTACAGCCATAAGGGAGACTAGATCTCTACAACCCCACTACCACTATCGGATTAGAGCCATAAAGGAGACATCTACCACCCCACTACCACTATCAGATTAGAGCCATAAAGGAACCTAGACATCTACAACCTCACTACCCACTATCAGATTAGAGACATAAAGGAGCCTAGACATCTACCACCCCACTACCACTATCAGATTAGAACCATAAAGGAGCCTAGACATCTACAACCTCACTACCCACTATCAGTTTGGAGCCATAAAGGAGGCTAGACATCTACAACCCTACTACCACTATCAGATTAGAACCATAAAGGAGACTAGACATCTACCACTATCAGATTAGAGCCAAAAAGGAGACATAAAGGAGTCTTCTACCACCCCACTACCACTATCATATTAGAGCCATAAAGGAGACTAGACATCTACCAACCCACTACTACTATCAGATTATAACCATAAAGGAGACTAGACATCTACCACTATCAGATTAGAGACATAAAGGAGCCTAGACATCTACCACCCCACTACCACTATCAGATTAGAACCATAAAGGAGACTAGACATCTACCACTATCAGATTAGAGACATAAAGGAGCCTAGACATCTACCACCCAACTACCACTATCAGATTAGAACCATAAAGGAGCCTAGACATCTACCACCCCACTACCACTATCAGATTAGAGCCATATAGGGGACATCTACCACTATCAGATTAGAGCCATAAAGGAGACTAGACATCTACCAACCAACTCCCACTATCAGATTACAGCCATAAGGGAGACTAGATCTCTACAACCCCACTACCACTATCGGATTAGAGCCATAAAGGAGACATCTACCACCCCACTACCACTATCAGATTAGAGCCATAAAGGAGCCTAGACATCTACAACCTCACTACCCACTATCAGATTAGAGACATAAAGGAGCCTAGACATCTACCACCCCACTACCACTATCAGATTAGAACCATAAAGGAGCCTAGACATCTACACCCTCACTACCCACTATCAGTTTGGAGCCATAAAGGAGGCTAGACATCTACAACCCTACTACCACTATCAGATTAGAACCATAAAGGAGACTAGACATCTACCACTATCAGATTAGAGCCAAAAAGGAGTCTTCTACCACCCCACTACCACTATCATATTAGAGCCATAAAGGAGACATCTACCACCACACTACCACTATCAGATTAGAGCCATAAAGGAGACTAGACATCTAACACTATCAGATTAGAGACATAAAGGAGACTAGACATCTACCACTATCAGATTAGAGACATAAAGGAGCCTAGACATCTACCACCCCACTACCACTATCAGATTAGAACCATAAGGGGGAATCTACCACTATAAAATTAGAGCCATAAAGGAGACTAAACATCTACCACTATCAGATTAGAGCCATAAAGGAGGCTAGACATCTACCACCCCACAACCACTATCGGATTAGAACCATAAAGGAGACTAGACATCTACCACTATCAGATTAGAGCCATAAAGGAGGCTAGACATCTACCACCCCACTACAACTATCAGATTAGAACCACAAAGGAGACTAGACATCTACCACTATCAGATTAGAGACATAAAGGAGCCTAGACATCTACCACCCCACTACCACTATCAGATTAGAGCCATATAGGGGACATCTACCACTATCAGATTAGAGCCATGAAGGAGACTAGACATTTACCACTATCAGATTAGAGCCATAAAGGAGTCTTCTACCACCCCACTACCACTATCAGATTAGAGCCATATAGGGGACATCTACCACTATCAGATTAGAGCCATAAAGGAGACTAGACATCTACCAACCAACTCCCACTATCAGATTACAGCCATAAGGGAGACTAGATCTCTACAACCCCACTACCACTATCGGATTAGAGCCATAAAGGAGACATCTACCACCCCACTACCACTATCAGATTAGAGCCATAAAGGAGCCTAGACATCTACAACCTCACTACCCACTATCAGATTAGAGACATAAAGGAGCCTAGACATCTACCACCCCACTACCACTATCAGATTAGAACCATAAAGGAGCCTAGACATCTACACCCTCACTACCCACTATCAGTTTGGAGCCATAAAGGAGGCTAGACATCTACAACCCTACTACCACTATCAGATTAGAACCATAAAGGAGACTAGACATCTACCACTATCAGATTAGAGCCAAAAAGGAGACATAAAGGAGTCTTCTACCACCCCACTACCACTATCATATTAGAGCCATAAAGGAGACTAGACATCTACCAACCCACTACTACTATCAGATTATAACCATAAAGGAGACTAGACATCTACCACTATCAGATTAGAGACATAAAGGAGCCTAGACATCTACCACCCCACTACCACTATCAGATTAGAACCATAAAGGAGACTAGACATCTACCACTATCAGATTAGAGACATAAAGGAGCCTAGACATCTACCACCCCACTACCACTATCAGATTAGAACCATAAAGGAGCCTAGACATCTACCACCCCACTACCACTATCAGATTAGAGCCATATAGGGGACATCTACCACTATCAGATTAGAGCCATAAAGGAGACTAGACATCTACCACCCCACTACCACTATCAGATTAGAGACATAACGGAGACATCTACCACTATCAGATTAGAGCCATAAAGGAGACTAGACATCTACCACCCCACTACAACTATCAGATTAGAACCACAAAGGAGACTAGACATCTACCACTATCAGATTAGAGACATAAAGGAGCCTAGACATCTACCACCCCACTACCACTATCAGATTAGAGCCATATAGGGGACATCTACCACTATCAGATTAGAGCCATAAAGGAGACATCTACCACTATCAGATTAGAGCCATAAAGGAGCCCAGAAATCTACAACCTCACTACCACTATCAGATTAGAACCATAAAGGAGACTAGACATCTACCACTATCAGATTAGAGCCAAAAAGGAGTCTTCTACCACCCCACTACCACTATCATATTAGAGCCATAAAGGAGACATCTACCACCACACTACCACTATCAGATTAGAGCCATAAAGGAGACTAGACATCTAACACTATCAGATTAGAGACATAAAGGAGACTAGAAATCTACCACTATCAGATTAGAGACATAAAGGAGCCTAGACATCTACCACCCCACTACCACTATCAGATTAGAACCATAAGGGGGAATCTACCACTATAAAATTAGAGCCATAAAGGAGACTAAACATCTACCACTATCAGATTAGAGCCATAAAGGAGGCTAGACATCTACCACCCCACAACCACTATCGGATTAGAACCATAAAGGAGACTAGACATCTACCACTATCAGATTAGAGCCATAAAGGAGGCTAGACATCTACCACCCCACTACAACTATCAGATTAGAACCACAAAGGAGACTAGACATCTACCACTATCAGATTAGAGACATAAAGGAGCCTAGACATCTACCACCCCACTACCACTATCAGATTAGAGCCATATAGGGGACATCTACCACTATCAGATTAGAGCCATGAAGGAGACTAGACATTTACCACTATCAGATTAGAGCCATAAAGGAGTCTTCTACCACCCCACTACCACTATCATATTAGAACCATAAAGGAGACTAGTCATCTACCACTATCAGATTAGAGCCATAAAGGAGACTCGACATCTACTACCACTATCAGATTAGAGCCATAAAGGAGACTAGACATCTACCAACGAACTCCCACTACCAGATTAGAATCAGAATGGAAACTAGACATCTACCACTATCAGATTAGAGCCATAAGGGAGACTAGATCTCTACCACCCCACTACCACTATCGGATTAGAGCCATAAAGGAGACTAGACATCTACCACTATCAGTTTGGAGCCATAAAGGAGGCTAGACATCTACAACCCTACTACCACTATCAGATTAGAACCATAAAGGAGACTAGACATTTACCACTATCAGATTAGAGCCAAAAAGGAGACATAAAGGAGTCTTCTACAACCCCACTACCACTATCATATTAGAGCCATAAAGGAGACATCTACCACCACACTACCACTATCAGATTAGAATCATAAAGGAAACTAGACATCTACCACTATCAGATTAGAGCCATAAAGGAGACTATACATCTACCACTATCAGATTAGAGCCATAAAGGAGACTAGACATCTACCAACCAACTCCCACTATCAGATTAGAATCATAAAGGAAACTAGACATCTACCACTATCAGATTAGAGCCATAAAGGGGACATCTACCACTATCAGATTAGAACCATAAAGGAGCCTAGACATCTACCACCCCACTACCACTATCAGATTACAGCCATAAGGGAGACTAGATCTCTACAACCCCACTACCACTATCGGATTAGAGCCATAAAGGAGACATCTACCACCCCACTACCACTATCAGATTAGAGCCATAAAGGAGCCTAGACATCTACAACCTCACTACCCACTATCAGATTAGAGACATAAAGGAGCCTAGACATCTACCACCCCACTACCACTATCAGATTAGAACCATAAAGGAGCCTAGACATCTACAACCTCACTACCCACTATCAGTTTGGAGCCATAAAGGAGGCTAGACATCTACAACCCTACTACCACTATCAGATTAGAACCATAAAGGAGACTAGACATCTACCACTATCAGATTAGAGCCAAAAAGGAGACATAAAGGAGTCTTCTACCACCCCACTACCACTATCATATTAGAGCCATAAAGGAGACTAGACATCTACCAACCCACTACTACTATCAGATTATAACCATAAAGGAGACTAGACATCTACCACTATCAGATTAGAGACATAAAGGAGCCTAGACATCTACCTCCCCACTACCACTATCAGATTAGAACCATAAAGGAGCCTAGACATCTACAACCTCACTACCCACTATCAGATTAGAGACATAAAGGAGCCTAGACATCTACCACCCCACTACCACTATCAGATTAGAACCATAAAGGAGACTAGACATCTACCACTATCAGATTAGAGACATAAAGGAGACTAGACATCTACCAACCCACTACTACTATCAGATTAGAACCATAAAGGAGACTAGACATCTACCACTATCAGATTAGAGACATAAAGGAGCCTAGACATCTACCACCCCACTACCACTATCAGATTAGAACCATAAAGGAGACTAGACATCTACCAACCAACTCCCACTATCAGATTAGAATCATAAAGGAAACTATACATCTACCACTATCAGATTACAGCCATAAAGGAGGCTAGACATCTACAAACCCACTACCACTATCAGATTATAGACATAAAGGAGACATCTACCACTATCAGATTAGAGACATAAAGGAGCCTAGACATCTACCACCCCACTACCACTATCAGATTACAGCCATATAAGGGAGACTAGATCTCTACAACCCCACTACCACTATCGGATTAGAGCCATAAAGGAGACATCTACCACCCCACTACCACTATCAGATTAGAGCCATAAAGGAGCCTAGACATCTACAACCTCACTACCCACTATCAGATTAGAGACATAAAGGAGCCTAGACATCTACCACCCCACTACCACTATCAGATTAGAACCATAAAGGAGCCTAGACATCTACAACCTCACTACCCACTATCAGTTTGGAGCCATAAAGGAGGCTAGACATCTACAACCCTACTACCACTATCAGATTAGAACCATAAAGGAGACTAGACATCTGCCACTATCAGATTAGAGCCAAAAAGGAGACATAAAGGAGTCTTCTACCACCCCACTACCACTATCATATTAGAACCATAAAGGAGACTAGACATCTACCACTATCAGATTAGAGACATAAAGGAGCCTAGACATCTACCACCCCACTACCACTATCAGATTAGAACCATAAAGGAGACTAGACATCTACCAACCAACTCCCACTATCAGATTAGAATCATAAAGGAAACTATACATCTACCACTATCAGATTACAGCCATAAAGGAGGCTAGACATCTACAAACCCACTACCACTATCAGATTATAGACATAAAGGAGACATCTACCACTATCAGATTAGAGACATAAAGGAGCCTAGACATCTACCACCCCACTACCACTATCAGATTACAGCCATAAGGGAGACTAGATCTCTACAACCCCACTACCACTATCGGATTAGAGCCATAAAGGAGACATCTACCACCCCACTACCACTATCAGATTAGAGCCATAAAGGAGCCTAGACATCTACAACCTCACTACCCACTATCAGATTAGAGACATAAAGGAGCCTAGACATCTACCACCCCACTACCACTATCAGATTACAGCCATAAGGGAGACTAGATCTCTACAACCCCACTACCACTATCGGATTAGAGCCATAAAGGAGACATCTACCACCCCACTACCACTATCAGATTAGAGCCATAAAGGAGCCTAGACATCTACAACCTCACTACCCACTATCAGATTAGAGACATAAAGGAGCCTAGACATCTACCACCCCACTACCACTATCAGATTAGAACCATAAAGGAGCCTAGACATCTACAACCTCACTACCCACTATCAGTTTGGAGCCATAAAGGAGGCTAGACATCTACAACCCTACTACCACTATCAGATTAGAACCATAGAGGAGACTAGATCTCTACAACCCCACTACCACTTTCGGATTAGAGCCATAAAGGAGACATCTACCACCCCACTACCACTATCAGATTAGAGCCATAAAGGAGCCTAGACATCTACAACCTCACTACCCACTATCAGTTTGGAGCCATAAAGGAGGCTAGACATCTACAACCCCACTACCACTATCAGATTACAGCCATAAGGGAGACTAGATCTCTACAACCCCACTACCACTTTCGGATTAGAGCCATAAAGGAGACATCTACCACCCCACTACCACTATCAGATTAGAGCCATAAAGGAGCCTAGACATCTACAACCTCACTACCCACTATCAGATTAGAGACATAAAGGAGCCTAGACATCTACCACCCCACTACCACTATCAGATTAGAACCATAAAGGAGACTAGACATCTACCACTATCAGATTAGAGCCAAAAAGGAGTCTTCTACCACCCCACTACCACTATCATATTAGAGCCATAAAGGAGACATCTACCACCACACTACCACTATCAGATTAGAGACATAAAGGAGACTAGACATCTACCACTATCAGATTAGAGACATAAAGGAGCCTAGACATCTACAAACCCACTACCACTATCAGATTAGAACCATAAAGGGGAATCTACCACTATAAAATTAGAGCCATAAAGGAGACTAAACATCTACCACTATCAGATTAGAGACATAAAGGAGGCAAGACATCTACAAACCCACTACCACTATCAGATTAGAGACATAAAGGAGACATCTACCACTATCAGATTAGAGACATAAAGGAGCCTAGACATCTACCACCCCACTACCACTATCAGATTACAGCCATAAGGGAGACTAGATCTCTACAACCC
The DNA here is from genome assembly GCF_002021735.2 of Oncorhynchus kisutch. Taxonomy (NCBI): domain Eukaryota; kingdom Metazoa; phylum Chordata; class Actinopteri; order Salmoniformes; family Salmonidae; genus Oncorhynchus; species Oncorhynchus kisutch. Next base: position 3,543,142 of record NC_034187.2, read on the forward strand.
CACTACCACTATAGGATTAGAGCCATAAAGGAGTCTTCTACCACCCCATTACCACTATCAGATTAGAGCCATAAAGGAGCCTAGACATCTACCACCCCACTACCACTATCAGATTAGAACCATAAAGGAGCCTAGACATCTACAACCTCACTACCCACTATCAGATTAGAGACATAAAGGAGCCTAGACATCTACCACCCCACTACCACTCTCAGATTAGAACCATAAAGGAGCCTAGACATCTACAACCTCACTACCCACTATCAGATTAGAGACATAAAGGAGCCTAGACATCTACCACCCCACTACCACTATCAGATTAGAACCATAAAGGAGCCTAGACATCTACAACCTCACTACCCACTATCAGTTTGGAGCCATAAAGGAGGCTAGACATCTACAACCCTACTACCACTATCAGATTAGAACCATAAAGGAGGCTAGACATCTACCACTATCAGATTAGAGCCAAAAAGGAGACATAAAGGAGTCTTCTACCACCCCACTACCACTATCATATTAGAGCCATTAAGGAGACTAGACATCTACCAACCCACTACTACTATCAGATTATAACCATAAAGGAGACTAGACATCTACCACTATCAGATTAGAGACATAAAGGAGCCTAGACATCTACCAACCCCACTACCACTATCAGATTAGAACCATAAAGGAGACTAGACATCTACCACTATCAGATTAGAGACATAAAGGAGACTAGACATCTACCAACCAACTCCCACTATCAGATTAGAATCATAAAGGAAACTATACATCTACCACTATCAGATTACAGCCATAAAGGAGGCTAGACATCTACAAACCCACTACCACTATCAGATTATAGACATAAAGGAGACATCTACCACTATCAGATTAGAGACATAAAGGAGCCTAGACATCTACCACCCCCACTACCACTATCAGATTACAGCCATAAGGGAGACTAGATCTCTACAACCCCACTACCACTATCGGATTAGAGCCATAAAGGAGACATCTACCACCCCACTACCACTATCAGATTAGAGCCATAAAGGAGCCTAGACATCTACAACCTCACTACCCACTATCAGATTAGAGACATAAAGGAGCCTAGACATCTACCACCCCACTACCACTATCAGATTAGAACCATAAAGGAGCCTAGACATCTACAACCTCACTACCCACTATCAGTTTGGAGCCATAAAGGAGGCTAGACATCTACAACCCTACTACCACTATCAGATTAGAACCATAAAGGAGACTAGACATCTACCACTATCAGATTAGAGCCAAAAAGGAGACATAAAGGAGTCTTCTACCACCCCACTACCACTATCATATTAGAACCATAAAGGAGACTAGACATCTACCACTATCAGATTAGAGACATAAAGGAGCCTAGACATCTACCACCCCACTACCACTATCAGATTACAGCCATAAAGGAGGCTAGACATCTACAAACCCACTACCACTATCAGATTATAGACATAAAGGAGACATCTACCACTATCAGATTAGAGACATAAAGGAGCCTAGACATCTACCACCCCACTACCACTATCAGATTACAGCCATAAGGGAGACTAGATCTCTACAACCCCACTACCACTATCGGATTAGAGCCATAAAGGAGACATCTACCACCCCACTACCACTATCAGATTAGAGCCATAAAGGAGCCTAGACATCTACAACCTCACTACCCACTATCAGATTAGAGACATAAAGGAGCCTAGACATCTACCACCCCACTACCACTATCAGATTACAGCCATAAGGGAGACTAGATCTCTACAACCCCACTACCACTATCGGATTAGAGCCATAAAGGAGACATCTACCACCCCACTACCACTATCAGATTAGAGCCATAAAGGAGCCTAGACATCTACAACCTCACTACCCACTATCAGATTAGAGACATAAAGGAGCCCAGACATCTACCACCCCACTACCACTATCAGATTAGAACCATAAAGGAGCCTAGACATCTACAACCTCACTACCCACTATCAGTTTGGAGCCATAAAGGAGGCTAGACATCTACAACCCTACTACCACTATCAGATTAGAACCATAAAGGAGACTAGACATCTACCACTATCAGATTAGAGCCAAAAAGGAGACATAAAGGAGTCTTCTACCACCCCACTACCACTATCAGATTACAGCCATAAGGGAGACTAGATCTCTACAACCCCACTACCACTATCGGATTAGAGCCATAAAGGAGACATCTACCACCCCACTACCACTATCAGATTAGAGCCATAAAGGAGCCTAGACATCTACAACCTCACTACCCACTATCAGATTAGAGACATAAAGGAGCCTAGACATCTACCACCCCACTACCACTATCAGATTACAGCCATAAGGGAGACTAGATCTCTACAACCCCACTACCACTATCGGATTAGAGCCATAAAGGAGACATCTACCACCCCACTACCACTATCAGATTAGAACCATAAAGGAGCCTAGACATCTACAACCTCACTACCCACTATCAGTTTGGAGCCATAAAGGAGGCTAGACATCTACAACCCTACTACCACTATCAGATTAGAACCATAAAGGAGCCTAGACATCTACCACTATCAGATTAGAGCCAAAAAGGAGACATAAAGGAGTATTCTACCTCCCCACTACCACTATCATATTAGAGCCATAAAGGAGACATCTACCACCACACTACGACTATCAGATTAGAGCCATAAAGGAGACTAGACATCTACCACTATCACATTAGAGACATAAAGGAGACTAGACATCTACCAACCCACTACTACTATCAGATTAGAACCATAAAGGAGACTAGACATCTACCACTATCAGATTAGAGACATAAAGGAGCCTAGACATCTACCAATCCACTACCACTATCAGATTAGAGCCATAAAGGAGACTAGACATCTACCACCCCACTACAACTATCAGATTAGAACCACAAAGGAGACTAGACATCTACCACTATCAGATTAGAGACATAAAGGAGCCTAGACATCTACAACCTCACTACCCACTATCAGATTAGAGACATAAAGGAGCCCAGACATCTACCACCCCACTACCACTATCAGATTAGAACCATAAAGGAGCCTACACATCTACAACCTCACTACCCACTATCAGTTTGGAGCCATAAAGGAGGCTAGACATCTACAACCCTACTACCACTATCAGATTAGAACCATAAAGGAGACTAGACATCTACCACTATCAGATTAGAGCCAAAAAGGAGACATAAAGGAGTCTTCTACCACCCCACTACCACTATCAGATTACAGCCATAAGGGAGACTAGATCTCTACAACCCCACTACCACTATCGGATTAGAGCCATAAAGGAGACATCTACCACCCCACTACCACTATCAGATTAGAGCCATAAAGGAGCCTAGACATCTACAACCTCACTACCCACTATCAGATTAGAGACATAAAGGAGCCTAGACATCTACCACCCCACTACCACTATCAGATTACAGCCATAAGGGAGACTAGATCTCTACAACCCCACTACCACTATCGGATTAGAGCCATAAAGGAGACATCTACCACCCCACTACCACTATCAGATTAGAACCATAAAGGAGCCTAGACATCTACAACCTCACTACCCACTATCAGTTTGGAGCCATAAAGGAGGCTAGACATCTACAACCCTACTACAACTATCAGATTAGAACCATAAAGGAGCCTAGACATCTACCACTATCAGATTAGAGCCAAAAAGGAGACATAAAGGAGTCTTCTACCTCCCCACTACCACTATCATATAAGAGCCATAAAGGAGACATCTACCACCACACTACGACTATCAGATTAGAGCCATAAAGGAGACTAGACATCTACCACTATCACATTAGAGACATAAAGGAGACTAGACATCTACCAACCCACTACTACTATCAGATTAGAACCATAAAGGAGACTAGACATCTACCACTATCAGATTAGAGACATAAAGGAGCCTAGACATCTACCAATCCACTACCACTATCAGATTAGAGCCATAAAGGAGACTAGACATCTACCACCCCACTACAACTATCAGATTAGAACCACAAAGTAGACTAGACATCTACCACTATCAGATTAGAGACATAAAGGAGCCTAGACATCTACAACCTCACTACCCACTATCAGATTAGAGACATAAAGGAGCCCAGACATCTACCACCCCACTACCACTATCAGATTAGAACCATAAAGGAGCCTAGACATCTACAACCTCACTACCCACTATCAGTTTGGAGCCATAAAGGAGGCTAGACATCTACAACCCTACTACCACTATCAGATTAGAACCATAAAGGAGACTAGACATCTACCACTATCAGATTAGAGCCAAAAAGGAGACATAAAGGAGTCTTCTACCACCCCACTACCACTATCAGATTACAGCCATAAGGGAGACTAGATCTCTACAACCCCACTACCACTATCGGATTAGAGCCATAAAGGAGACATCTACCACCCCACTACCACTATCAGATTAGAGCCATAAAGGAGCCTAGACATCTACAACCTCACTACCCACTATCAGATTAGAGACATAAAGGAGCCTAGACATCTACCACCCCACTACCACTATCAGATTACAGCCATAAGGGAGACTAGATCTCTACAACCCCACTACCACTATCGGATTAGAGCCATAAAGGAGACATCTACCACCCCACTACCACTATCAGATTAGAACCATAAAGGAGCCTAGACATCTACAACCTCACTACCCACTATCAGTTTGGAGCCATAAAGGAGGCTAGACATCTACAACACTACTACCACTATCAGATTAGAACCATAAAGGAGACTAGACATCTACCACTATCAGATTAGAGCCAAAAAGGAGACATAAAGGAGTCTTCTACCTCCCCACTACCACTATCATATTAGAGCCATAAAGGAGACATCTAACACCACACTACGACTATCAGATTAGAGCCATAAAGGAGACTAGACATCTACCACTATCACATTAGAGACATAAAGGAGCCTAGACATCTACCAATCCACTACCACTATCAGATTAGAGCCATAAAGGAGACTAGACATCTACCACCCCACTACAACTATCAGATTAGAACCACAAAGGAGACTAGACATCTACCACTATCAGATTAGAGACATAAAGGAGCCTATACATCTACCACCCCACTACCACTATCAGATTAGAGCCTTATTTTTATTTATTTATTTATTTTACCTTTATTTAACCAGGTAGGCAAGTTGAGAACAAGTTCTCATTTACAATTGCGACCTGGCCAAGATAAAGCAAAGCAGTTCGACAGATAAAACGACACAGAGTTACACATGGAGTAAAAACAAACATACAGTCAATAATGCAGTATAAACAAGTCTATATACAATGTGAGCAAATGAGGTGAGAAGGGAGGTAAAGGCAAAAAAAGGCCATGATGGCAAAGTAAATACAATATAGCAAGTAAAATACTGGAATGGTAGTTTTGCAATGGAAGAATGTGCAAAGTAGAAATAAAAAAATAATGGGGTGCAAAGGAGCAAAATAAATAAATAAATAAAAATTAAATACAGTTGGGAAAGAGGTAGTTGTTTGGGCTAAATTTTAGGTGGGCTATGTACAGGTGCAGTAATCTGTGAGCTGCTCTGACAGTTGGTGCTTAAAGCTAGTGAGGGAGATAAGTGTTTCCAGTTTCAGAGATTTTTGTAGTTCGTTCCAGTCATTGGCAGCAGAGAACTGGAAGGAGAGGCGGCCAAAGAAAGAATTGGTCTTGGGGGTGACTAGAGAGATATACCTGCTGGAGCGTGTGCTACAGGTGGGAGATGCTATGGTGACCAGCGAGCTGAGATAAGGGGGGACTTTACCTAGCAGGGTCTTGTAGATGACATGGAGCCAGTGGGTTTGGCGACGAGTATGAAGCGAGGGCCAGCCAACGAGAGCGTACAGGTCGCAATGGTGGGTAGTATATGGGGCTTTGGTGATAAAACGGATTGCACTGTGATAGACTGCATCCAATTTGTTGAGTAGGGTATTGGAGGCTATTTTGTAAATGACATCGCCAAAGTCGAGGATTGGTAGGATGGTCAGTTTTACAAGGGTATGTTTGGCAGCATGAGTGAAGGATGCTTTGTTGCGAAATAGGAAGCCAATTCTAGATTTAACTTTGGATTGGAGATGTTTGATATGGGTCTGGAAGGAGAGTTTACAGTCTAACCAGACACCTAAGTATTTGTAGTTGTCCACGTATTCTAAGTCAGAGCCGTCCAGAGTAGTGATGTTGGACAGGCGGGTAGGTGCAGGTAGCGATCGGTTGAAGAGCATGCATTTAGTTTTACTTGTATTTAAGAGCAATTGGAGGCCACGGAAGGAGAGTTGTATGGCATTGAAGCTTGCCTGGAGGGTTGTTAACACAGTGTCCAAAGAAGGGCCGGAAGTATACAGAATGGTGTCGTCTGCGTAGAGGTGGATCAGGGACTCACCAGCAGCAAGAGCGACCTCATTGATGTATACAGAGAAGAGAGTCGGTCCAAGAATTGAACCCTGTGGCACCCCCATAGAGACTGCCAGAGGTCCGGACAGCAGACCCTCCGACTTGACACACTGAACTCTATCAGAGAAGTAGTTGGTGAACCAGGCGAGGCAATCATTTGAGAAACCAAGGCTGTCGAGTCTGCCGATGAGGATATGGTGATTGACAGAGTCGAAAGCCTTGGCCAGATCAATGAATACGGCTGCACAGTAATGTTTCTTATCGATGGCGGTTAAGATATCGTTTAGGACCTTGAGCGTGGCTGAGGTGCACCCATGACCAGCTCTGAAACCAGATTGCATAGCAGAGAAGGTATGGTGAGATTCGAAATGGTCGGTAATCTGTTTGTTGACTTGGCTTTCGAAGACCTTAGAAAGGCACGGTAGGATAGATATAGGTCTGTAGCAGTTTGGGTCAAGAGTGTCCCCCCCTTTGAAGAGGGGGATGACCGCAGCTGCTTTCCAATCTTTGGGAATCTCAGACGACACGAAAGAGAGGTTGAACAGGCTAGTAATAGGGGTGGCAACAATTTCGGCAGATAATTTTAGAAAGAAAGGGTCCAGATTGTCTAGCCCGGCTGATTTGTAGGGGTCCAGATTTTGCAGCTCTTTCAGAACATCAGCTGAATGGATTTGGGAGAAGGAGAAATGGGGAAGGCTTGGGCGAGTTGCTGTTGGGGGTGCAGTGCTGTTGTCCGGGGTAGGAGTAGCCAGGTGGAAAGCATGGCCAGCCGTAGAAAAATGCTTATTGAAATTCTCAATTATGGTGGATTTATCAGTGGTGACAGTGTTTCCTATCTTCAGTGCAGTGGGCAGCTGGGAGGAGGTGTTCTTATTCTCCATGGACTTTACAGTGTCCCAGAACTTTTTGAGTTAGTGTTGCAGGAAGCAAATTTCTGCTTGAAAAAGCTAGCCTTGGCTTTTCTAACTGCCTGTGTATAATGATTTCTAGCTTCCCTGAACAGCTGCATATCACGGGGGCTGTTCGATGCTAAAGGAGACTAGACATCTACAACCCAAACTACCACTATCAGATTAGAACCATAAAGGAGACTAGACATCTAACACTATCAGATTAGAGTCAAAAAGGAGACATAAAGGAGTCTTCTAGAACCCCACTACCACTATCATATTAGAGCCATAAAGGAGACATCTACCACCACACTACCACTATCAGATTAGAGCCATAAAGGAGACTAGACATCTCCCACCCCACTACCACTATCAGATTAGAGCCATATAGGGGACATCTACCACTATCAGATTAGAGCCATGAAGGAGACTAGACATCTACCACTATCAGATTGGAGCCATAAAGGAGACATCTACCACCCCACTACCACTATCAGATTAGAGACATAAAGGAGCCTAGACATCTACCACCCCACTAACAATATCAGATTAGAACCATAAAGGAGTCATCTACTACCACACTACCACTATCAGATTACAGCCATAACGGAGACTAGACATCTACCGCTATCAGATTAGAGCCATAAAGGAGACTGGACATCTACCACCCCACTACCACTATCAGATTAGAGCCATACGGGAGACTAGATCTCTACCACCCCACTACCACTATCGGATTAGAAACATAAAGTAGACTAGACATCTACCACTATCAGATTAGAGCCAAAAAGGAGACATAAAGGAGTCTTCTACCACCCCACTACCACTATCATATTAGAGCCATAAAGGAGACATCTACCACCACACTACCACTATCAGATTAGAGCCATAAAGGAGACTAGACATCTACCACCCCACTACCACTATCAGATTAGAGACATAAAGGAGCCTAGACATCTGCCACCCCACTACCACTATCAGATTAGAGCCTTAAAGGAGACTAGACATCTCCCACCCCTCTACCACTATCAGATCAGAACCATAGAGGAGACATCTACCGCTATCAGATTAGAGCCATAAAGGAGACTAGACGTCTACCACCACCCTACCACTATCAGATTAGAGCCATAAAGGAGTCTTCTACCACCCCACTACCACTATCATATTAGAACCATAAAGGAGACTAGACATCTACCACTATCAGATTAGAGCCATAAAGGAGGCTAGACATCTACAAACCCACTACCACTATCATATTAGAACCATAAAGGAGACTAGAAATCTACCACTATCAGATTAGAGCCATAAAGGAGGCTAGACATCTACCACCCCACAACCACTATCGGATTAGAACCATAAAGGAGACTAGACATCTACCACTATCAGATTAGAGCCATAAAGGAGGCTAGACATCTACCACCCCACTACAACTATCAGATTAGAACCACAAAGGAGACTAGACATCTACCACTATCAGATTAGAGACATAAAGGAGCCTAGACATCTACCACCCCACTACCACTATCAGATTAGAGCCATATAGGGGACATCTACCACTATCAGATTAGAGCCATGAAGGAGACTAGACATTTACCACTATCAGATTAGAGCCATAAAGGAGTCTTCTACCACCCCACTACCACTATCATATTAGAACCATAAAGGAGACTAGTCATCTATCACTATCAGATTAGAGCCATAAAGGAGACTCGACATCTACCACCACACTACCACTATCAGATTAGAGCCATAAAGGAGACTAGACATCTACCAACGAACTCCCACTACCAGATTAGAATCAGAAAGGAAACTAGACATCTACCACTATCAGATTAGAGCCATAAGGGAGACTAGATCTCTACCATCCCACTACCACTATCGGATTAGAGCCATAAAGGAGACTAGACATCTACCACGATCAGTTTGGAGCCATAAAGGAGGCTAGACATCTACAACCCTACTACCACTATCAGATTAGAACCATAAAGGAGACTAGACATTTACCACTATCAGATTAGAGCCATAAAGGAGACTAGACATCTACCACCCCACTACAACTATCAGATTAGAACCACAAAGGAGACTAGACATCTACCACTATCAGATTAGAGACATAAAGGAGCCTAGACATCTACCACCCCACTACCACTATCAGATTAGAGCCATATAGGGGACATCTACCACTATCAGATTAGAGCCATAAAGGAGACATCTACCACTATCAGATTAGAGCCATAAAGGAGCCCAGAAATCTACAACCTCACTACCACTATCAGATTAGAACCATAAAGGAGACTAGACATCTACAACCCTACTACCACTACCAGATTAGAACCATATAGGGGACATCTACCACTATCAGATTAGAGCCATATAGGGGACATCTACCACAATCAGATTAGAGCCATAAAGGAGACTAGACATCTACAACCCTACTACCACTATCAGATTAGGACCATAAAGGAGACTAGACATCTACCACTATCAGATTAGAGCCAAAAAGGAGTCTTCTACCACCCCACTACCACTATCATATTAGAGCCATAAAGGAGACATCTACCACCACACTACCACTATCAGATTAGAGCCATAAAGGAGACTAGTCATCTAACACTATCAGATTAGAGACATAAAGGAGACTAGACATCTACCACTATCAGATTAGAGACATAAAGGAGCCTAGACATCTACCACCCCACTACCACTATCAGATTAGAACCATAAAGGGGAATCTACCACTATAAAATTAGAGCCATAAAGGAGACTAAACATCTACCACTATCAGATTAGAGCCATAAAGGAGGCTAGACATCTACCACCCCACAACCACTATCGGATTAGAACCATAAAGGAGACTAGACATCTACCACTATCAGATTAGAGCCATAAAGGAGGCTAGACATCTACCACCCCACTACAACTATCAGATTAGAACCACAAAGGAGACTAGACATCTACCACTATCAGATTAGAGACATAAAGGAGCCTAGACATCTACCACCCCACTACCACTATCAGATTAGAGCCATATAGGGGACATCTACCACTATCAGATTAGAGCCATGAAGGAGACTAGACATTTACCACTATCAGATTAGAGCCATAAAGGAGTCTTCTACCACCCCACTACCACTATCATATTAGAACCATAAAGGAGACTAGTCATCTACCACTATCAGATTAGAGCCATAAAGGAGACTCGACATCTACCACCACACTACCACTATCATATTAGAGCCATAAAGGAGACTAGACATCTACCAACGAACTCCCACTACCAGATTAGAATCAGAAAGGAAACTAGACATCTACCACTATCAGATTAGAGCCATAAGGGAGACTAGATCTCTACCACCCCACTACCACTATCGGATTAGAGCCATAAAGGAGACTAGACATCTACCACTATCAGTTTGGAGCCATAAAGGAGGCTAGACATCTACAACCCTACTACCACTATCAGATTAGAACCATAAAGGAGACTAGACATTTACCACTATCAGATTAGAGCCAAAAAGGAGACATAAAGGAGTCTTCTACAACCCCACTACCACTATCATATTAGAGCCATAAAGGAGACATATACCACCACACTACCACTATCAGATTAGAATCATAAAGGAAACTAGACATCTACCACTATCAGATTAGAGCCATAAAGGAGACTATACATCTACCACTATCAGATTAGAGCCATAAAGGAGACTAGACATCTACCAACCAACTCCCACTATCAGATTAGAATCATAAAGGAAACTAGACATCTACCACTATCAGATTAGAGCCATAAAGGGGACATCTACCACTATCAGATTAGAACCATAAAGGAGCCTAGACATCTACCACCCCACTACCACTATCAGATTACAGCCATAAGGGAGACTAGATCTCTACAACCCCACTACCACTATCGGATTAGAGCCATAAAGGAGACATCTACCACCCCACTACCACTATCAGATTAGAGCCATAAAGGAGCCTAGACATCTACCACCCCACTACCACTATCAGATTAGAACCATAAAGGAGCCTAGACATCTACAACCTCACTACCCACTATCAGTTTGGAGCCATAAAGGAGGCTAGACATCTACAACCCTACTACCACTATCAGATTAGAACCATAAAGGAGACTAGACATCTACCACTATCAGATTAGAGCCAAAAAGGAGACATAAAGGAGTCTTCTACCACCCCACTACCACTATCATATTAGAGCCATAAAGGAGACTAGACATCTACCAACCCACTACTACTATCAGATTATAACCATAAAGGAGACTAGACATCTACCACTATCAGATTAGAGACATAAAGGAGCCTAGACATCTACCACCCCACTACCACAATAAAATAGAACCATAAAGGAGACTAGACATCTACCACTATCAGATTAGAGACATAAAGGAGCCTAGACATCTACCACCCCACTACCACTATCAGATTAGAACCATAAAGGAGCATAGACATCCACCACTATCAGATTAGAGCCATATAGGGGATATCTACCACTATCAGATTAGAGCCATAAAGGAGACTAGACATCTACCACCCCACTACCACTATCAGATTAGAGACATAACGGAGACTTCTACCACTATCAGATTAGAGCCATAAAGGAGACTAGACATCTACCACCCCACTACAACTATCAGATTAGAACCACAAAGGAGACTAGACATCTACCACTATCAGATTAGAGACATAAAGGAGCCTAGACATCTACCACCCCCACTACCACTATCAGATTAGAGCCATATAGGGGACATCTACCACTATCAGATTAGAGCCATAAAGGAGACATCTACCACTATCAGATTAGAGCCATAAAGGAGCCCAGACATCTACAACCTCACTACCACTATCAGATTAGAACCATAAAGGAGACTAGACATCTACAACCCTACTACCACTATCAGATTAGAACCATATAGGGGACATCTACCACTATCAGATTAGAGCCATATAGGGGACATCTACCACAATCAGATTAGAGCCATAAAGGAGACTAGACATCTACAACCCTACTACCACTATCAGATTAGAACCATAAAGGAGACTAGACATCTACCACTATCAGATTAGAGCCAAAAAGGAGTCTTCTACCACCCCACTACCACTATCATATTAGAGCCATAAAGGAGACATCTACCACCACACTACCACTATCAGATTAGAGCCATAAAGGAGACTAGACATCTAACACTATCAGATTAGAGCCATAAAGGAGCCTAGACATCTACAACCTCACTACCCACTATCAGATTAGAGACATAAAGGAGCCTAGACATCTACCACCCCACTACCACTATCAGATTAGAACCATAAAGGAGCCTAGACATCTACAACCTCACTACCCACTATCAGTTTGGAGCCATAAAGGAGGCTAGACATCTACAACCCTACTACCACTATCAGATTAGAACCATAAAGGAGACTAGACATCTACCACTATCAGATTAGAGCCAAAAAGGAGACATAAAGGAGTCTTCTACCACCCCACTACCACTATCATATTAGAGCCATAAAGGAGACTAGACATCTACCAACCCACTACTACTATCAGATTATAACCATAAAGGAGACTAGACATCTACCACTATCAGATTAGAGACATAAAGGAGCCTAGACATCTACCACCCCACTACCACAATAAAATAGAACCATAAAGGAGACTAGACATCTACCACTATCAGATTAGAGACATAAAGGAGCCTAGACATCTACCACCCCACTACCACTATCAGATTAGAACCATACAGGAGCATAGACATCTACCACTATCAGATTAGAGCCATATAGGGGATATCTACCACTATCAGATTAGAGCCATAAAGGAGACTAGACATCTACCACCCCACTACCACTATCAGATTAGAGACATAACGGAGACATCTACCACTATCAGATTAGAGCCATAAAGGAGACTAGACATCTACCACCCCACTACAACTATCAGATTAGAACCACAAAGGAGACTAGACATCTACCACTATCAGATTAGAGACATAAAGGAGCCTAGACATCTACCACCCCACTACCACTATCAGATTAGAGCCATATAGGGGACATCTACCACTATCAGATTAGAGCCATAAAGGAGACATCTACCACTATCAGATTAGAGCCATAAAGGAGCCCAGACATCTACAACCTCACTACCACAATCAGATTAGAGCCATAAAGGAGACTAGACATCTACAACCCTACTACCACTATCAGATTAGAACCATAAAGGAGACTAGACATCTACCACTATCAGATTAGAGCCAAAAAGGAGTCTTCTACCACCCCACTACCACTATCATATTAGAGCCATAAAGGAGACATCTACCACCACACTACCACTATCAGATTAGAGCCATAAAGGAGACTAGACATCTAACACTATCAGATTAGAGACATAAAGGAGACTAGACATCTACCACTATCAGATTAGAGACATAAAGGAGCCTAGACATCTACCACCCCACTACCACTATCAGATTAGAACCATAAAGGGGAATCTACCACTATAAAATTAGAGCCATAAAGGAGACTAAACATCTACCACTATCAGATTACAGCCATAAAGGAGGCTAGACATCTACAAACCCACTACCACTATCAGATTATAGACATAAAGAAGACATCTACCACTATCAGATTAGAGACATAAAGGAGCCTAGACATCTACCACCCCACTACCACTATCAGATTACAGCCATAAGGGAGACTAGATCTCTACAACCCCACTATCACTATCGGATTAGAGCCATAAAGGAGACATCTACCACCCCACTACCACTATCAGATTAGAGCCATAAAGGAGCCTAGACATCTACAACCTCACTACCCACTATCAGATTAGAGACATAAAGGAGCCTAGACATCTACCACCCCACTACCACTATCAGATTACAGCCATAAGGGAGACTAGATCTCTACAACCCCACTACCACTATCGGATTAGAGCCATAAAGGAGACATCTACCACCCCACTACCACTATCAGATTAGAGCCATAAAGGAGCCTAGACATCTACCACCCCACTACCACTATCAGATTAGAACCATAAAGGAGCCTAGACATCTACAACCTCACTACCCACTATCAGTTTGGAGCCATAAAGGAGGCTAGACATCTACAACCCTACTACCACTATCAGATTAGAACCATAAAGGAGACTAGACATCTACCACTATCAGATTAGAGCCAAAAAGGAGACATAAAGGAGTCTTCTACCACCCCACTACCACTATCAGATTACAGCCATAAGGGAGACTAGATCTCTACAACCCCACTACCACTATCGGATTAGAGCCATAAAGGAGACATCTACCACCCCACTACCACTATCAGATTAGAACCACAAAGGAGCCTAGACATCTACAACCTCATACCCACTATCAGTTTGGAGCCATAAAGGAGGCTAGACATCTACAACCCTACTACCACTATCAGATTAGAACCATAAAGGAGACTAGACATCTACCACTATCAGATTAGAGCCAAAAAGGAGACATAAAGGAGTCTTCTACCTCCCCACTACCACTATCATATTAGAGCCATAAAGGAGACATCTACCTCCACACTACGACTATCAGATTAGAGCCATAAAGGAGACTAGACATCTACCACTATCACATTAGAGACATAAAGGAGACTAGACATCTACCAACCCACTACTACTATCAGATTAGAACCATAAAGGAGACTAGACATCTACCACTATCAGATTAGAGACATAAAGGAGCCTAGACATCTACCAATCCACTACCACTATCAGATTAGAGCCATAAAGGAGACTAGACATCTACCACCCCACTACAACTATCAGATTAGAACCACAAAGGAGACTAGACATCTACCACTATCAGATTAGAGACATAAAGGAGCCTATACATCTACCACCCCACTACCACTATCAGATTAGAGCCTTAAAGGAGACTAGACATCTACAACCCTACTACCACTATCAGATTAGAACCATAAAGGAGACTAGACATCTACCACTATCAGATTAGAGTCAAAAAGGAGACATAAAGGAGTCTTCTACCACCCCACTACCACTATCATATTAGAGCCATAAAGGAGACATCTACCACCACACTACCACTATCAGATTAGAGCCTTCAAGGAGACTAGACATCTCCCACCCCACTACCACTATCAGATTAGAGCCATATAGGGGACATCTACCACTATCAGATTAGAGCCATGAAGGAGACTAGACATCTACCACTATCAGATTGGAGCCATAAAGGAGACATCTACCACCCCACTACCACTATCAGATTAGAGACATAAAGGAGCCTAGACATCTACCACCCCACTACCACTATCAGATTAGAGCCATACGGGAGACTAGATCTCTACCACCCCACTACCACTATCGGATTAGAAACATAAAGTAGACTAGACATCTACCACTATCAGATTAGAGCCAAAAAGGAGGCTAGACATCTACAACCCTAATACCACTATCAGATTAGAACCATAAAGTAGACTAGACATCTACCACTATCAGATTAGAGCCAAAAAGGAGACATAAAGGAGTCTTCTACCACCCCACTACCACTATCATATTAGAGCCATAAAGGAGACATCTACCACCACACTACCACTATCAGATTAGAGCCATAAAGGAGACTAGACATCTACCACCCCACTACCACTATCAGATTAGAGACATAAAGGAGCCTAGACATCTGCCACCCCACTACCACTATCAGATTAGAGCCTTAAAGGAGACTAGACATCTCCCACCCCTCTACCACTATCAGATCAGAACCATAGAGGAGACATCTACCGCTATCAGATTAGAGCCATAAAGGAGACTAGACGTCTACCACCACCCTACCACTATCAGATTAGAGCCATAAAGGAGTCTTCTACCACCCCACTACCACTATCATATTAGAACCATAAAGGAGACTAGACATCTACCACTATCAGATTAGAGCCATAAAGGAGGCTAGACATCTACAAACCCACTACCACTATCATATTAGAACCATAAAGGAGACTAGACATCTACCACTATCAGATTAGAGCCATAAAGGAGGCTAGACATCTACCAGCCCACAACCACTATCGGATTAGAACCATAAAGGAGACTAGACATCTACCACTATCAGATTAGGGCCATAAAGGAGGCTAGACATCTACCACCCCACTACAACTATCAGATTAGAACCACAAAGGAGACTAGACATCTACCACTATCAGATTAGAGACATAAAGGAGCCTAGACATCTACCACCCCACTACCACTATCAGATTAGAGCCATATAGGGGACATCTACCACTATCAGATTAGAGCCATGAAGGAGACTAGACATTTACCAATATCAGATTAGAGCCATAAAGGAGTCTTCTACCACCCCACTACCACTATCATATTAGAACCATAAAGGAGACTAGTCATCTACCACTATCAGATTAGAGCCATAAAGGAGACTCGACATCTACCACCACACTACCACTATCAGATTAGAGCCATAAAGGAGACTAGACATCTACCAACGAACTCCCACTACCAGATTAGAATCAGAAAGGAAACTAGACATCTACCACTATCAGATTAGAGCCATAAGGGAGACTAGATCTCTACCACCCCACTACCACTATCGGATTAGAGCCATAAAGGAGACTAGACATCTACCACTATCAGTTTGGAGCCATAAAGGAGGCTAGACATCTACAACCCTACTACCACTATCAGATTAGAACCATAAAGGAGACTAGACATTTACCACTATCAGATTAGAGCCAAAAAGGAGACATAAAGGAGTCTTCTACAACCCCACTACCACTATCATATTAGAGCCATAAAGGAGACATCTACCACCACACTACCACTATCAGATTAGAATCATAAAGGAAACTAGACATCTACCACTATCAGATTAGAGCCATAAAGGAGACCATACATCTACCACTATCAGATTAGAGCCATAAAGGAGACTAGACATCTACCAACCAACTCCCACTATCAGATTAGAATCATAAAGGAAACTAGACATCTACCACTATCAGATTAGAGCCATAAAGGGGACATCTACCACTATCAGATTAGAACCATAAAGGAGCCTAGACATCTACCACCCCACTACCACTATCATATTAGAACCACAAAGGATATATCTACGACCACACTACCACTATCAGATTAGAGCCTTAAAGGAGACTAGACATCTCCCACCCCTCTACCACTATCAGATTAGAACCATAGAGGAGACATCTACCGCTATCAGATGAGAGCCATAAAGGAGACTAGACATCTACCACCCCACTACCACTATCAGATTAGAGCCATAAGGGAGACTAGATCTCTACCACCCCACTACCACTATCGGATTAGAGCCATAAAGGAGACTAGACATCTACCACTATCAGTTTGGAGCCATAACGGAGGCTAGACATCTACAACCCTACTACCACTATCAGATTAGAGCCAAAAAGGAGACATAAAGGAGTCTTCTACCACCCCACTACCACTATCATATTAGAGCCATAAAGGAGACTAGACATCTACCACTATCAGATTAGAGACATAAAGGAGACTAGACATCTACCAACCCACTACCACTATCAGATTAGAACCATAAAGGGGAATCTACCACTATAAGATTATAGCCATAAAGGAGTATTCTACCACCCCACTACCACTATCATATTAGAACCATAAAGGAGACTATACATCTACCACTATCAGATTAGAGCCATAAAGGAGACTAGACGTCTACCACCACACTACCACTATCAGATTAGAATCATAAAGGAAACTAGACATCTACCACTATCAGATTAGAGACATAAAGGAGCCTAGACATCTACCACCCCACCACCACTATCAGATTAGAGCCATAAAGGAGACATCTACCACCACGCTACCACTATCAGATCAGAGCCATAAAGGAGACTAGACATCTACCACTATCAGATTAGAGCCATAAAGGAGTCTAGACATCTACAACCCCACTACCCACTATCAGATTAGAGACATAAAGGGGACTAGACATCTACCACTATCAGATTAGAGCCATAAAGGAGACTAGACATCTACAACCCCACTACCCACTATCAGATTAGAGACATAAAGGGGACATCTACCACTATCAGATTAGAGCCATAAAGGAGACTAGACATCTACCACCCCACTACCACTATCAGATTAGAACCATAAAGGAGACTAGACATTTACCACCACACTACCACTATCAGATTAGAATCATAAAGGAGACTAGACATCTACCACCCCACTACCACTATCAGATTAGAGACATAAAGGGTACATCTACCACTATCATCTTAGAGCCATAAAGGAGTCTTCTACCACCCCACTACCACTATCATATTAGAACCATAAAGGAGACTATACATCTACCACTATCAGATTAGAGCCATAAAGGAGACTAGACGTCTACCACCACACTACCACTATCAGATTAGAATCATAAAGGAAACTAGACATCTACCACTATCAGATTAGAGCCATAAAGGAGCCTAGACATCTACAACCTCACTACCCACTATCAGATTAGAGACATAAAGGGGACATCTACCACTATCAGATTAGAGCCATAAAGGAGACATCCACAACCTCACTACCCACTATCAGATTAGAGACATAAAGGAGCCTAGACATCTACCACCCACTACCACTATCATATTAGAACCATAAAGGAGACATCTACCACCACACTACCACTATCAGATTAGAGACATCAAGGAGCCTAGACATCTACCACCCCACTACCACTATCAGATTAGAGACATAAAGGGTACATCTACCACTATCACCTTAGAGCCATAAAGGAGTCTTCTACCACCCCACTACCACTATCATATTAGAACCATAAAGGAGACTATACATCTACCACTATCAGATTAGAGCCATAAAGGAGACTAGACATCTACCAACCAACTCCCACTATTAGATTAGAACCATAAAGGGGAATCTACCACTATAAGATTAGAGCCATAAAGGAGTATTCTACCACCCCACTACCACTATCATATTAGAACCATAAAGGAGACTATACATCTACCACTATCAGATTAGAGCCATAAAGGAGACTAGACGTCTACCACCACACTACCACTATCAGATTAGAATCATAAAGGAAACTAGACATCTACCACTATCAGATTAGAGACATAAAGGAGCCTAGACATCTACCACCCCACCACCACTATCAGATTAGAGCCATAAAGGAGACATCTACCACCACGCTACCACTATCAGATCAGAGCCATAAAGGAGACTAGACATCTACCACTATCAGATTAGAGCCATAAAGGAGTCTAGACATCTACAACCCCACTACCCACTATCAGATTAGAGACATAAAGGGGACATCTACCACTATCAGATTAGAGCCATAAAGGAGACTAGACATCTACCACCCCACTACCACTATCAGATTAGAACCATAAAGGACACTAGACATTTACCACCACACTACCACTATCAGATTAGAATCATAAAGGAGACTAGACATCTACCACCCCACTACCACTATCAGATTAGAGACATAAAGGGTACATCTACCACTATCATCTTAGAGCCATAAAGGAGTCTTCTACCACCCCACTACCACTATCATATTAGAACCATAAAGGAGACTATACATCTACCACTATCAGATTAGAGCCATAAAGGAGACTAGACGTCTACCACCACACTACCACTATCAGATGAGAATCATAAAGGAAACTAGACATCTACCACTATCAGATTAGAGCCATAAAGGAGACATCTACCACCCCACTACCACTATCAGATTAGAGCCATAAAGGAGCCTAGACATCTACAACCTCACTACCCACTATCAGATTAGAGACATAAAGGGGACATCTACCACTATAAGATTAGAGCCATAAAGGAGACATCCACAACCTCACTACCCACTATCAGATTAGAGACATAAAGGAGCCTAGACATCTACCACCCCACTACCACTATCAGATTAGAGCCATAAGGGAGACTAGATCTCTACCACCCCACTACCACTATCGGATTAGAGCCATAAAGGAGACTAGACATCTACCACTATCAGTTTGGAGCCATAACGGAGGCTAGACATCTACAACCCTACTACCACTATCAGATTAGAGCCAAAAAGGAGACATAAAGGAGTCTTCTACCACCCCACTACCACTATCATATTAGAGCCATAAAGGAGACTAGACATCTACCACTATCAGATTAGAGACATAAAGGACACTAGACATCTACCAACCCACTACCACTATCAGATTAGAACCATAAAGGGGAATCTACCACTATAAGATTAGAGCCAAAAAGGAGTATTATACCACCCCACTACCACTATCATATTAGAACCATAAAGGAGACTATACATCTACCACTATCAGATTAGAGCCATAAAGGAGACTAGACGTCTACCACCACACTACCACTATCAGATTAGAATCATAAAGGAAACTAGACATCTACCACTATCAGATTAGAGACATAAAGGAGCCTAGACATCTACCACCCAACCACCACTATCAGATTAGAGCCATAAAGGAGACATCTACCACCACGCTACCACTATCAGATCAGATCCATAAAGGAGACTAGACATCTACCACTATCAGATTAGAGCCATAAAGGAGACTAGACATCTACAACCCCACTACCCACTATCAGATTAGAGACATAAAGGGGACATCTACCACTATCAGATTAGAGCCATAAAGGAGACTAGACATCTACCACCCCACTACCACTATCAGATTAGAACCATAAAGGAGACTAGACATTTACCACCACACTACCACTATCAGATTAGAATCATAAAGGAGACTAGACATCTACCACCCCACTACCACTATCAGATTAGAGACATAAAGGGTACATCTACCACTATCATCTTAGAGCCATAAAGGAGTCTTCTACCACCCCACTACCACTATCATATTAGAACCATAAAGGAGACTATACATCTACCACTATCAGATTAGAGCCATAAAGGAGACTAGACGTCTACCACCACACTACCACTATCAGATTAGAATCATAAAGGAAACTAGACATCTACCACTATCAGATTAGAGACATAAAGGAGCCTAGACATCTACCACCCCACCACCACTATCAGATTAGAGCCATAAAGGAGACATCTACCACCACGCTACCACTATCAGATCAGAGCCATAAAGGAGACTAGACATCTACCACTATCAGATTAGAGCCATAAAGGAGTCTAGACATCTACAACCCCACTACCCACTATCAGATTAGAGACATAAAGGGGACATCTACCACTATCAGATTAGAGCCATAAAGGAGACTAGACATCTACCACCCCACTACCACTATCAGATTAGAACCATAAAGGACACTAGACATTTACCACCACACTACCACTATCAGATTAGAATCATAAAGGAGACTAGACATCTACCACCCCACTACCACTATCAGATTAGAGACATAAAGGGTACATCTACCACTATCATCTTAGAGCCATAAAGGAGTCTTCTACCACCCCACTACCACTATCATATTAGAACCATAAAGGAGACTATACATCTACCACTATCAGATTAGAGCCATAAAGGAGACTAGACGTCTACCACCACACTACCACTATCAGATTAGAATCATAAAGGAAACTAGACATCTACCACTATCAGATTAGAGCCATAAAGGAGACATCTACCACCCCACTACCACTATCAGATTAGAGCCATAAAGGAGCCTAGACATCTACAACCTCACTACCCACTATCAGATTAGAGACATAAAGGGGACATCTACCACTATAAGATTAGAGCCATAAAGGAGACATCCACAACCTCACTACCCACTATCAGATTAGAGACATAAAGGAGCCTAGACATCTACCAACCCACTACCACTATCAGATTAGAGCCATAAGGGAGACTAGATCTCTACCACCCCACTACCACTATCGGATTAGAGCCATAAAGGAGACTAGACATCTACCACTATCAGTTTGGAGCCATAACGGAGGCTAGACATCTACAACCCTACTACCACTATCAGATTAGAGCCAAAAAGGAGACATAAAGGAGTCTTCTACCACCCCACTACCACTATCATATTAGAGCCATAAAGGAGACTAGACATCTACCACTATCAGATTAGAGACATAAAGGACACTAGACATCTACCAACCCACTACCACTATCAGATTAGAACCATAAAGGGGAATCTACCACTATAAGATTAGAGCCAAAAAGGAGTATTATACCACCCCACTACCACTATCATATTAGAACCATAAAGGAGACTATACATCTACCACTATCAGATTAGAGCCATAAAGGAGACTAGACGTCTACCACCACACTACCACTATCAGATTAGAATCATAAAGGAAACTAGACATCTACCACTATCAGATTAGAGACATAAAGGAGCCTAGACATCTACCACCCAACCACCACTATCAGATTAGAGCCATAAAGGAGACATCTACCACCACGCTACCACTATCAGATCAGATCCATAAAGGAGACTAGACATCTACCACTATCAGATTAGAGCCATAAAGGAGACTAGACATCTACAACCCCACTACCCACTATCAGATTAGAGACATAAAGGGGACATCTACCACTATCAGATTAGAGCCATAAAGGAGACTAGACATCTACCACCCCACTACCACTATCAGATTAGAACCATAAAGGAGACTAGACATTTACCACCACACTACCACTATCAGATTAGAATCATAAAGGAGACTAGACATCTACCACCCCACTACCACTATCAGATTAGAGACATAAAGGGTACATCTACCACTATCATCTTAGAGCCATAAAGGAGTCTTCTACCACCCCACTACCACTATCATATTAGAACCATAAAGGAGACTATACATCTACCACTATCAGATTAGAGCCATAAAGGAGACTAGACGTCTACCACCACACTACCACTATCAGATTAGAATCATAAAGGAAACTAGACATCTACCACTATCAGATTAGAGCCATAAAGGAGCCTAGACATCTACAACCTCACTACCCACTATCAGATTAGAGACATAAAGGGGACATCTACCACTATCAGATTAGAGCCATAAAGGAGGCATCCACAACCTCACTACCCACTATCAGATTAGAGACATAAAGGAGCCTAGACATCTACCACCCACTACCACTATCATATTAGAACCATAAAGGAGACATCTACCACCACACTACCACTATCAGATTAGAGACATCAAGGAGCCTAGACATCTACCACCCCACTACCACTATCAGATTAGAGACATAAAGGGTACATCTACCACTATCACCTTAGAGCCATAAAGGAGTCTTCTACCACCCCACTACCACTATCAGATTAGAACCATAAAGGAGACTATACATCTACCACTATCAGATTAGAGCCGTAAAGGAGACT
The DNA here is from genome assembly GCF_002021735.2 of Oncorhynchus kisutch. Lineage (NCBI taxonomy): Eukaryota > Metazoa > Chordata > Actinopteri > Salmoniformes > Salmonidae > Oncorhynchus > Oncorhynchus kisutch. The sequence goes on from NC_034187.2 coordinate 3,566,882, forward strand.
AGACATCTACCAACCAACTCCCACTATTAGATTAGAACCATAAAGGGGAATCTACCACTATAAGATTAGAGCCATAAAGGAGTATTCTACCACCCCACTACCACTATCATATTAGAACCATAAAGGAGACTATACATCTACCACTATCAGATTAGAGCCATAAAGGAGACTAGACGTCTACCACCACACTACCACTATCAGATTAGAATCATAAAGGAAACTAGACATCTACCACAATCAGATTAGAGACATAAAGGAGCCTAGACATCTACCACCCCACCACCACTATCAGATTAGAGCCATAAAGGAGACATCTACCACCACGCTACCACTATCAGATCAGAGCCATAAAGGAGACTAGACATCTACCACTATCAGATTAGAGCCATAAAGGAGTCTAGACATCTACAACCCCACTACCCACTATCAGATTAGAGACATAAAGGGGACATCTACCACTATCAGATTAGAGCCATAAAGGAGACTAGACATCTACCACCCCACTACCACTATCAGATTAGAACCATAAAGGACACTAGACATTTACCACCACACTACCACTATCAGATTAGAATCATAAAGGAGACTAGACATCTACCACCCCACTACCACTATCAGATTAGAGACATAAAGGGTACATCTACCACTATCATCTTAGAGCCATAAAGGAGTCTTCTACCACCCCACTACCACTATCATATTAGAACCATAAAGGAGACTATACATCTACCACTATCAGATTAGAGCCATAAAGGAGACTAGACGTCTACCACCACACTACCACTATCAGATTAGAATCATAAAGGAAACTAGACATCTACCACTATCAGATTAGAGCCATAAAGGAGACATCTACCACCCCACTACCACTATCAGATTAGAGCCATAAAGGAGCCTAGACATCTACAACCTCACTACCCACTATCAGATTAGAGACATAAAGGGGACATCTACCACTATAAGATTAGAGCCATAAAGGAGACATCCACAACCTCACTACCCACTATCAGATTAGAGACATAAAGGAGCCTAGACATCTACCACCCCCACTACCACTATCAGATTAGAACCATAAAGGAGACATCTACCACTATCAGATTAGAGACATAAAGGAGCCTAGACATCTACCACCCCACTACCACTATCAGATTACAGCCATAAGGGAGACTAGATCTCTACAACCCCACTACCACTATCGGATTAGAGCCATAAAGGAGACATCTACCACCCCACTACCACTATCAGATTAGAGCCATAAAGGAGCCTAGACATCTACAACCTCACTACCCACTATCAGATTAGAGACATAAAGGAGCCTAGACATCTACCACCCCACTACCACTATCAGATTAGAACCATAAAGGAGCCTAGACATCTACAACCTCACTACCCACTATCAGTTTGGAGCCATAAAGGAGGCTAGACATCTACAACCCTACTACCACTATCAGATTAGAACCATAAAGGAGACTAGACATCTACCACTATCAGATTAGAGCCAAAAAGGAGACATAAAGGAGTCTTCTACCACCCCACTACCACTATCACATTAGAGCCATAAAGGAGACATCTACCACCACACTACCACTATCAGATTAGAGCCATAAAGGAGACTAGACAGCTACCACTATCAGATTAGAAACATAAAGGAGACTAGACATCTACCAACCCACTACCACTATCAGATTAGAACCATAAAGGGGAATCTACCACTATCATATTAGAGCCATAAAGGAGTATTCTACCACCCCGCTACCACTATCAGATTAGAACCACAAAGGAGACATAAAGGAGTCTTCTACCACCCCACTACCACTATCAGATTAGAGCCATAAAGGAGACATCTACCACCACACTACCACTATCAGATTAGAGCCATAAAGGAGACTAAACATCTACCACAATCAGATTAGAGACATAAAGGAGCCTAGACATCTACCACCCCCACTACCACTATCAGATTAGAACCATAAAGGGGAATCTACCACTATAAAATTAGAGCCATAAAGGAGACTAAACATCTACCACTATCAGATTAGAGACATAAAGGAGACTAGACATCTACCAACCAACTCCCACTATCAGATTAGAATCATAAAGGAAACTATACATCTACCACTATCTAATTACAGCCATAAAGGAGGCTAGACATCTACAAACCCACTACCACTATCAGATTAGAGACATAAAGGAGACATCTACCACTATCAGATTAGAGACATAAAGGAGCCTAGACATCTACCACCCCACTACCACTATCAGTTTACAGCCATAAGGGAGACTAGATCTCTACCACCCCACTACCACTATCATATTAGAACCATAAAGGAGACTATACATCTACCACTATCAGATTAGAGCCATAAAGGAGACTAGACGTCTACCACCACACTACCACTATCAGATTAGAATCATAAAGGAAACTAGACATCTACCACTATCAGATTAGAGACATAAAGGAGCCTAGACATCTACCACCCCACCACCACTATCAGATTAGAGCCATAAAGGAGACATCTACCACCACGCTACCACTATCAGATCAGATCCATAAAGGAGACTAGACATTTACCACCACACTACCACTATCAGATTAGAATCATAAAGGAGACTAGACATCTACCACCCCACTACCACTATCAGATTAGAGACATAAAGGGTACATCTACCACTATCATCTTAGAGCCATAAAGGAGTCTTCTACCACCCCACTACCACTATCATATTAGAACCATAAAGGAGACTATACATCTACCACTATCAGATTAGAGCCATAAAGGAGACTAGACGTCTACCACCACACTACCACTATCAGATTAGAATCATAAAGGAAACTAGACATCTACCACTATCAGATTAGAGCCATAAAGGAGCCTAGACATCTACAACCTCACTACCCACTATCAGATTAGAGACATAAAGGGGACATCTACCACTATCAGATTAGAGCCATAAAGGAGACATCCACAACCTCACTACCCACTATCAGATTAGAGACATAAAGGAGCCTAGACATCTACCACCCCACTACCACTATCATATTAGAACCATAAAGGAGACATCTACCACCACACTACCACTATCAGATTAGAGACATCAAGGAGCCTAGACATCTACCACCCCACTACCACTATCAGATTAGAGACATAAAGGAGACTAGACATCTACCAACCCACTACCACTATCAGATTAGAACCATAAAGGGGAATCTACCACTATAAGATTAGAGCCATAAAGGAGTATTCTACCACCCCACTACCACTATCATATTAGAACCATAAAGGAGACTATACATCTACCACTATCAGATTAGAGCCATAAAGGAGACTAGACGTCTACCACCACACTACCACTATCAGATTAGAATCATAAAGGAAACTAGACATCTACCACTATCAGATTAGAGACATAAAGGAGCCTAGACATCTACCACCCAACCACCACTATCAGATTAGAGCCATAAAGGAGACATCTACCACCACACTACCACTATCAGATTAGAGCCATAAAGGAGACTAGACAGCTACCACTATCAGATTAGAAACATAAAGGAGACTAGACATCTACCAACCCACTACCACTATCAGATTAGAACCATAAAGGGGAATCTACCACTATCATATTAGAGCCATAAAGGAGTATTCTACCACCACACTACCACTATCAGATTAGAGCCATAAAGGAGACTAAACATCTACCACTATCAGATTAGAGACATAAAGGAGCCTAGACATCTACCACCCCACTACCACTATCAGATTAGAACCATAAAGGGGAATCTACCACTATAAAATTAGAGCCATAAAGGAGGCTAAACATATACCACTATCAGATTAGAGACATAAAGGAGACTAGACATCTACCAACCAACTCCCACTATCAGATTAGAATCATAAAGGAAACTATACATCTACCACTATCTAATTACAGCCATAAAGGAGGCTAGACATCTACAAACCCACTACCACTATCAGATTAGAGACATAAAGGAGACATCTACCACTATCAGATTAGAGACATAAAGGAGCCTAGACATCTACCACCCCACTACCACTATCAGATTACAGCCATAAGGGAGACTAGATCTCTACCACCCCACTACCACTATCATATTAGAACCATAAAGGAGACTATACATCTACCACTATCAGATTAGAGCCATAAAGGAGACTAGACGTCTACCACCACACTACCACTATCAGATTAGAATCATAAAGGAAACTAGACATCTACCACTATCAGATTAGAGACATAAAGGAGCCTAGACATCTACCACCCCACCACCACTATCAGATTAGAGCCATAAAGGAGACATCTACCACCACGCTACCACTATCAGATCAGATCCATAAAGGAGACTAGACATCTACCACTATCAGATTAGAGCCATAAAGAAGACTAGACATCTACAACCTCACTACCCACTATCAGAATAGAGACATAAAGGGGACATCTACCACTATCAGATTAGAGCCATAAAGGAGACTAGACATCTACCACCCCACTACCACTATCAGATTAGAACCATAAAGGAGACTAGACATCTACCACCCCAATACCACTATCAGATTAGAGACATAAAGGGTACATCTACCACTATCATCTTAGAGCCATAAAGGAGTCTTCTACCACCCCACTACCACTATCATATTAGAACCATAAAGGAGACTATACATCTACCACTATCTGATTAGAGCCATAAAGGAGACTAGACGTCTACCACCACACTACCACTATCAGATTAGAATCATAAAGGAAACTAGACATCTACCACTATCAGATTAGAGCCATAAAGGAGCCTAGACATCTACAACCTCACTACCCACTATCAGATTAGAGACATAAAGGGGACATCTACCACTATCAGATTAGAGCCATAAAGGAGACATCCACAACCTCACTACCCACTATCAGATTAGAGACATAAAGGAGCCTAGACATCTACCACCCACTACCACTATCATATTAGAACCATAAAGGAGACATCTACCACCACACTACCACTACCAGATTAGAGACATCAAGGAGCCTAGACATCTACCACCCCACTACCACTATCAGATTAGAGACATAAAGGGTACATCTACCACTATCACCTTAGAGCAATAAAGGAGTCTTCTACCACCCCACTACCACTATCATATTAGAACCATAAAGGAGACTATACATCTACCACTATCAGATTAGAGCCATAAAGGAGACTAGACATCTGCCAACCAACTCCCACTATTAGATTAGAACCATAAAGGGGAATCTACCACTATAAGATTCGAGCCATAAAGGAGTATTCTACCACCCCACTACCACTATCATATTAGAACCATAAAGGAGACTAGACATTTACCACCACACTACCACTATCAGATTAGAATCATAAAGGAGACTAGACATCTACCACCCCACTACCACTATCAGATTAGAGACATAAAGGGTACATCTACCACTATCATCTTAGAGCCATAAAGGAGTCTTCTACCACCCCACTACCACTATCATATTAGAACCATAAAGGAGACTATACATCTACCACTATCAGATTAGAGCCATAAAGGAGACTAGACGTCTACCACCACACTACCACTATCAGATTAGAATCATAAAGGAAACTAGACATCTACCACTATCAGATTAGAGACATAAAGGAGCCTAGACATCTACCACCCCAACACCACTATCAGATTAGAGCCATAAAGGAGACATCTACCACCACGCTACCACTATCAGATCAGAGCCATAAAGGAGACTAGACATCTACCACTATCAGATTAGAGCCATAAAGGAGTCTAGACATCTACAACCCCACTACCCACTATCAGATTAGAGACATAAAGGGGACATCTACCACTATCAGATTAGAGCCATAAAGGAGACTAGACATCTACCACCCCACTACCACTATCAGATTAGAACCATAAAGGACACTAGACATTTACCACCACACTACCACTATCAGATTAGAATCATAAAGGAGACTAGACATCTACCACCCCAATACCACTATCAGATTAGAGACATAAAGGGTACATCTACCACTATCATTTTAGAGCCATAAAGGAGTCTTCTACCACCCCACTACCACTATCATATTAGAACCATAAAGGAGACTATACATCTACCACTATCAGATTAGAGCCATAAAGGAGACTAGACGTCTACCACCACACTACCACTATCAGATTAGAATCATAAAGGAAACTAGACATCTACCACTATCAGATTAGAGCCATAAAGGAGCCTAGACATCTACAACCTCACTACCCACTATCAGATTAGAGACATAAAGGGGACATCTACCACTATCAGATTAGAGCCATAAAGGAGACATCCACAACCTCACTACCCACTATCAGATTAGAGACATAAAGGAGCCTAGACATCTACCACCCACTACCACTATCATATTAGAACCATAAAGGAGACATCTACCACCACACTACCACTACCAGATTAGAGACATCAAGGAGCCTAGACATCTACCACCCCACTACCACTATCAGATTAGAGACATAAAGGGTACATCTACCACTATCACCTTAGAGCCATAAAGGAGTCTTCTACCACCCCACTACCACTATCATATTAGAACCATAAAGGAGACTATACATCTACCACTATCAGATTAGAGCCATAAAGGAGACTAGACATCTGCCAACCAACTCCCACTATTAGATTAGAACCATAAAGGGGAATCTACCACTATAAGATTCGAGCCATAAAGGAGTATTCTACCACCCCACTACCACTATCATATTAGAACCATAAAGGAGACTAGACATTTACCACCACACTACCACTATCAGATTAGAATCATAAAGGAGACTAGACATCTACCACCCCACTACCACTATCAGATTAGAGACATAAAGGGTACATCTACCACTATCATCTTAGAGCCATAAAGGAGTCTTCTACCACCCCACTACCACTATCATATTAGAACCATAAAGGAGACTATACATCTACCACTATCAGATTAGAGCCATAAAGGAGACTAGACGTCTACCACCACACTACCACTATCAGATTAGAATCATAAAGGAAACTAGACATCTACCACTATCAGATTAGAGACATAAAGGAGCCTAGACATCTACCACCCCACCACCACTATCAGATTAGAGCCATAAAGGAGACATCTACCACCACGCTACCACTATCAGATCAGAGCCATAAAGGAGACTAGACATCTACCACTATCAGATTAGAGCCATAAAGGAGTCTAGACATCTACAACCCCACTACCCACTATCAGATTAGAGACATAAAGGGGACATCTACCACTATCAGATTAGAGCCATAAAGGAGACTAGACATCTACCACCCCACTACCACTATCAGATTAGAACCATAAAGGACACTAGACATTTACCACCACACTACCACTATCAGATTAGAATCATAAAGGAGACTAGACATCTACCACCCCACTACCACTATCAGATTAGAGACATAAAGGGTACATCTACCACTATCATCTTAGAGCCATAAAGGAGTCTTCTACCACCCCACTACCACTATCATATTAGAACCATAAAGGAGACTATACATCTACCACTATCAGATTAGAGCCATAAAGGAGACTAGACGTCTACCACCACACTACCACTATCAGATTAGAATCATAAAGGAAACTAGACATCTACCACTATCAGATTAGAGCCATAAAGGAGACATCTACCACCCCACTACCACTATCAGATTAGAGACATAAAGGGGACATCTACCACTATAAGATTAGAGCCATAAAGGAGACATCCACAACCTCACTACCCACTATCAGATTAGAGACATAAAGGAGCCTAGACATCTACCACCCCACTACCACTATCAGATTAGAACCATAAAGGAGACATCTACCACTATCAGATTAGAGACATAAAGGAGCCTAGACATCTACCACCCCACTACCACTATCAGATTACAGCCATAAGGGAGACTAGATCTCTACAACCCCACTACCACTATCGGATTAGAGCCATAAAGGAGACATCTACCACCCCACTACCACTATCAGATTAGAGCCATAAAGGAGCCTAGACATCTACAACCTCACTACCCACTATCAGATTAGAGACATAAAGGAGCCTAGACATCTACCACCCCACTACCACTATCAGATTAGAACCATAAAGGAGCCTAGACATCTACAACCTCACTACCCACTATCAGTTTGGAGCCATAAAGGAGGCTAGACATCTACAACCCTACTACCACTATCAGATTAGAACCATAAAGGAGGCTAGACATCTACAACCCTACTACCACTATCAGATTAGAGCCAAAAAGGAGACATAAAGGAGTCTTCTACCACCCCACTACCACTATCACATTAGAGCCATAAAGGAGACATCTACCACCACACTACCACTATCAGATTAGAGCCATAAAGGAGACTAGACAGCTACCACTATCAGATTAGAAACATAAAGGAGACTAGACATCTACCAACCCACTACCACTATCAGATTAGAACCATAAAGGGGAATCTACCACTATCATATTAGAGCCATAAAGGAGTATTCTACCACCCCGCTACCACTATCAGATTAGAACCACAAAGGAGACATAAAGGAGTCTTCTACCACCCCACTACCACTATCAGATTAGAGCCATAAAGGAGACTAGACAGCTACCACTATCAGATTAGAAACATAAAGGAGACTAGACATCTACCAACCCACTACCACTATCAGATTAGAACCATAAAGGGGAATCTACCACTATCATATTAGAGCCATAAAGGAGTATTCTACCACCACACTACCACTATCAGATTAGAGCCATAAAGGAGACTAAACATCTACCACTATCAGATTAGAGACATAAAGGAGCCTAGACATCTACCACCCCACTACCACTATCAGATTAGAACCATAAAGGGGAATCTACCACTATAAAATTAGAGCCATAAAGGAGACTAAACATATACCACTATCAGATTAGAGACATAAAGGAGACTAGACATCTACCAACCAACTCCCACTATCAGATTAGAATCATAAAGGAAACTATACATCTACCACTATCTAATTACAGCCATAAAGGAGGCTAGACATCTACAAACCCACTACCACTATCAGATTAGAGACATAAAGGAGACATCTACCACTATCAGATTAGAGACATAAAGGAGCCTAGACATCTACCACCCCACTACCACTATCAGATTACAGCCATAAGGGAGACTAGATCTCTACCACCCCACTACCACTATCATATTAGAACCATAAAGGAGACTATACATCTACCACTATCAGATTAGAGCCATAAAGGAGACTAGACGTCTACCACCACACTACCACTATCAGATTAGAATCATAAAGGAAACTAGACATCTACCACTATCAGATTAGAGACATAAAGGAGCCTAGACATCTACCACCCCACCACCACTATCAGATTAGAGCCATAAAGGAGACATCTACCACCACGCTACCACTATCAGATCAGATCCATAAAGGAGACTAGACATCTACCACTATCAGATTAGAGCCATAAAGAAGACTAGACATCTACAACCTCACTACCCACTATCAGAATAGAGACATAAAGGGGACATCTACCACTATCAGATTAGAGCCATAAAGGAGACTAGACATCTACCACCCCACTACCACTATCAGATTAGAACCATAAAGGAGACTAGACATCTACCACCCCAATACCACTATCAGATTAGAGACATAAAGGGTACATCTACCACTATCATCTTAGAGCCATAAAGGAGTCTTCTACCACCCCACTACCACTATCATATTAGAACCATAAAGGAGACTATACATCTACCACTATCAGATTAGAGCCATAAAGGAGACTAGACGTCTACCACCACACTACCACTATCAGATTAGAATCATAAAGGAAACTAGACATCTACCACTATCAGATTAGAGCCATAAAGGAGCCTAGACATCTACAACCTCACTACCCACTATCAGATTAGAGACATAAAGGGGACATCTACCACTATCAGATTAGAGCCATAAAGGAGACATCCACAACCTCACTACCCACTATCAGATTAGAGACATAAAGGAGCCTAGACATCTACCACCCACTACCACTATCATATTAGAACCATAAAGGAGACATCTACCACCACACTACCACTACCAGATTAGAGACATCAAGGAGCCTAGACATCTACCACCCCACTACCACTATCAGATTAGAGACATAAAGGGTACATCTACCACTATCACCTTAGAGCCATAAAGGAGTCTTCTACCACCCCACTACCACTATCATATTAGAACCATAAAGGAGACTATACATATACCACTATCAGATTAGAGCCATAAAGGAGACTAGACATCTGCCAACCAACTCCCACTATTAGATTAGAACCATAAAGGGGAATCTACCACTATAAGATTCGAGCCATAAAGGAGTATTCTACCACCCCACTACCACTATCATATTAGAACCATAAAGGAGACTAGACATTTACCACCACACTACCACTATCAGATTAGAATCATAAAGGAGACTAGACATCTACCACCCCACTACCACTATCAGATTAGAGACATAAAGGGTACATCTACCACTATCATCTTAGAGCCATAAAGGAGTCTTCTACCACCCCACTACCACTATCATATTAGAACCATAAAGGAGACTATACATCTACCACTATCAGATTAGAGCCATAAAGGAGACTAGACGTCTACCACCACACTACCACTATCAGATTAGAATCATAAAGGAAACTAGACATCTACCACTATCAGATTAGAGACATAAAGGAGCCTAGACATCTACCACCCCAACACCACTATCAGATTAGAGCCATAAAGGAGACATCTACCACCACGCTACCACTATCAGATCAGAGCCATAAAGGAGACTAGACATCTACCACTATCAGATTAGAGCCATAAAGGAGTCTAGACATCTACAACCCCACTACCCACTATCAGATTAGAGACATAAAGGGGACATCTACCACTATCAGATTAGAGCCATAAAGGAGACTAGACATCTACCACCCCACTACCACTATCAGATTAGAACCATAAAGGACACTAGACATTTACCACCACACTACCACTATCAGATTAGAATCATAAAGGAGACTAGACATCTACCACCCCAATACCACTATCAGATTAGAGACATAAAGGGTACATCTACCACTATCATTTTAGAGCCATAAAGGAGTCTTCTACCACCCCACTACCACTATCATATTAGAACCATAAAGGAGACTATACATCTACCACTATCAGATTAGAGCCATAAAGGAGACTAGACGTCTACCACCACACTACCACTATCAGATTAGAATCATAAAGGAAACTAGACATCTACCACTATCAGATTAGAGCCATAAAGGAGCCTAGACATCTACAACCTCACTACCCACTATCAGATTAGAGACATAAAGGGGACATCTACCACTATCAGATTAGAGCCATAAAGGAGACATCCACAACCTCACTACCCACTATCAGATTAGAGACATAAAGGAGCCTAGACATCTACCACCCACTACCACTATCATATTAGAACCATAAAGGAGACATCTACCACCACACTACCACTACCAGATTAGAGACATCAAGGAGCCTAGACATCTACCACCCCACTACCACTATCAGATTAGAGACATAAAGGGTACATCTACCACTATCACCTTAGAGCCATAAAGGAGTCTTCTACCACCCCACTACCACTATCATATTAGAACCATAAAGGAGACTATACATCTACCACTATCAGATTAGAGCCATAAAGGAGACTAGACATCTGCCAACCAACTCCCACTATTAGATTAGAACCATAAAGGGGAATCTACCACTATAAGATTCGAGCCATAAAGGAGTATTCTACCACCCCACTACCACTATCATATTAGAACCATAAAGGAGACTAGACATTTACCACCACACTACCACTATCAGATTAGAATCATAAAGGAGACTAGACATCTACCACCCCACTACCACTATCAGATTAGAGACATAAAGGGTACATCTACCACTATCATCTTAGAGCCATAAAGGAGTCTTCTACCACCCCACTACCACTATCATATTAGAACCATAAAGGAGACTATACATCTACCACTATCAGATTAGAGCCATAAAGGAGACTAGACGTCTACCACCACACTACCACTATCAGATTAGAATCATAAAGGAAACTAGACATCTACCACTATCAGATTAGAGACATAAAGGAGCCTAGACATCTACCACCCCACCACCACTATCAGATTAGAGCCATAAAGGAGACATCTACCACCACGCTACCACTATCAGATCAGAGCCATAAAGGAGACTAGACATCTACCACTATCAGATTAGAGCCATAAAGGAGTCTAGACATCTACAACCCCACTACCCACTATCAGATTAGAGACATAAAGGGGACATCTACCACTATCAGATTAGAGCCATAAAGGAGACTAGACATTTACCACCACACTACCACTATCAGATTAGAATCATAAAGGAGACTAGACATTTACCACCACACTACCACTATCAGATTAGAATCATAAAGGAGACTAGACATCTACCACCCCACTACCACTATCAGATTAGAGACATAAAGGGTACATCTACCACTATCATCTTAGAGCCATAAAGGAGTCTTCTACCACCCCACTACCACTATCATATTAGAACCATAAAGGAGACTATACATCTACCACTATCAGATTAGAGCCATAAAGGAGACTAGACGTCTACCACCACACTACCACTATCAGATTAGAATCATAAAGGAAACTAGACATCTACCACTATCAGATTAGAGCCATAAAGGAGACATCTACCACCCCACTACCACTATCAGATTAGAGACATAAAGGGGACATCTACCACTATAAGATTAGAGCCATAAAGGAGACATCCACAACCTCACTACCCACTATCAGATTAGAGACATAAAGGAGCCTAGACATCTACCACCCCACTACCACTATCAGATTAGAACCATAAAGGAGACATCTACCACTATCAGATTAGAGACATAAAGGAGCCTAGACATCTACCACCCCACTACCACTATCAGATTACAGCCATAAGGGAGACTAGATCTCTACAACCCCACTACCACTATCGGATTAGAGCCATAAAGGAGACATCTACCACCCCACTACCACTATCAGATTAGAGCCATAAAGGAGCCTAGACATCTACAACCTCACTACCCACTATCAGTTTGGAGCCATAAAGGAGGCTAGACATCTACAACCCCACTACCACTATCAGATTAGAATCATAAAGGAGACTAGACATCTACCACCCCAATACCACTATCAGATTAGAGACATAAAGGGTACATCTACCACTATCATTTTAGAGCCATAAAGGAGTCTTCTACCACCCCACTACCACTATCATATTAGAACCATAAAGGAGACTATACATCTACCACTATCAGATTAGAGCCATAAAGGAGACTAGACGTCTACCACCACACTACCACTATCAGATTAGAATCATAAAGGAAACTAGACATCTACCACTATCAGATTAGAGCCATAAAGGAGCCTAGACATCTACAACCTCACTACCCACTATCAGATTAGAGACATAAAGGGGACATCTACCACTATCAGATTAGAGCCATAAAGGAGACATCCACAACCTCACTACCCACTATCAGATTAGAGACATAAAGGAGCCTAGACATCTACCACCCACTACCACTATCATATTAGAACCATAAAGGAGACATCTACCACCACACTACCACTACCAGATTAGAGACATCAAGGAGCCTAGACATCTACCACCCCACTACCACTATCAGATTAGAGACATAAAGGGTACATCTACCACTATCACCTTAGAGCCATAAAGGAGTCTTCTACCACCCCACTACCACTATCATATTAGAACCATAAAGGAGACTATACATCTACCACTATCAGATTAGAGCCATAAAGGAGACTAGACATCTGCCAACCAACTCCCACTATTAGATTAGAACCATAAAGGGGAATCTACCACTATAAGATTCGAGCCATAAAGGAGTATTCTACCACCCCACTACCACTATCATATTAGAACCATAAAGGAGACTAGACATTTACCACCACACTACCACTATCAGATTAGAATCATAAAGGAGACTAGACATCTACCACCCCACTACCACTATCAGATTAGAGACATAAAGGGTACATCTACCACTATCATCTTAGAGCCATAAAGGAGTCTTCTACCACCCCACTACCACTATCATATTAGAACCATAAAGGAGACTATACATCTACCACTATCAGATTAGAGCCATAAAGGAGACTAGACGTCTACCACCACACTACCACTATCAGATTAGAATCATAAAGGAAACTAGACATCTACCACTATCAGATTAGAGACATAAAGGAGCCTAGACATCTACCACCCCACCACCACTATCAGATTAGAGCCATAAAGGAGACATCTACCACCACGCTACCACTATCAGATCAGAGCCATAAAGGAGACTAGACATCTACCACTATCAGATTAGAGCCATAAAGGAGTCTAGACATCTACAACCCCACTACCCACTATCAGATTAGAGACATAAAGGGGACATCTACCACTATCAGATTAGAGCCATAAAGGAGACTAGACATTTACCACCACACTACCACTATCAGATTAGAATCATAAAGGAGACTAGACATTTACCACCACACTACCACTATCAGATTAGAATCATAAAGGAGACTAGACATCTACCACCCCACTACCACTATCAGATTAGAGACATAAAGGGTACATCTACCACTATCATCTTAGAGCCATAAAGGAGTCTTCTACCACCCCACTACCACTATCATATTAGAACCATAAAGGAGACTATACATCTACCACTATCAGATTAGAGCCATAAAGGAGACTAGACGTCTACCACCACACTACCACTATCAGATTAGAATCATAAAGGAAACTAGACATCTACCACTATCAGATTAGAGCCATAAAGGAGACATCTACCACCCCACTACCACTATCAGATTAGAGACATAAAGGGGACATCTACCACTATAAGATTAGAGCCATAAAGGAGACATCCACAACCTCACTACCCACTATCAGATTAGAGACATAAAGGAGCCTAGACATCTACCACCCCACTACCACTATCAGATTAGAACCATAAAGGAGACATCTACCACTATCAGATTAGAGACATAAAGGAGCCTAGACATCTACCACCCCACTACCACTATCAGATTACAGCCATAAGGGAGACTAGATCTCTACAACCCCACTACCACTATCGGATTAGAGCCATAAAGGAGACATCTACCACCCCACTACCACTATCAGATTAGAGCCATAAAGGAGCCTAGACATCTACAACCTCACTACCCACTATCAGATTAGAGACATAAAGGAGCCTAGACATCTACCACCCCACTACCACTATCAGATTAGAACCATAAAGGAGCCTAGACATCTACAACCTCACTACCCACTATCAGTTTGGAGCCATAAAGGAGGCTAGACATCTACAACCCTACTACCACTATCAGATTAGAACCATAAAGGAGGCTAGACATCTACAACCCTACTACCACTATCAGATTAGAGCCAAAAAGGAGACATAAAGGAGTCTTCTACCACCCCACTACCACTATCACATTAGAGCCATAAAGGAGACATCTACCACCACACTACCACTATCAGATTAGAGCCATAAAGGAGACTAGACAGCTACCACTATCAGATTAGAAACATAAAGGAGACTAGACATCTACCAACCCACTACCACTATCAGATTAGAACCATAAAGGGGAATCTACCACTATCATATTAGAGCCATAAAGGAGTATTCTACCACCCCGCTACCACTATCAGATTAGAACCACAAAGGAGACATAAAGGAGTCTTCTACCACCCCACTACCACTATCAGATTAGAGCCATAAAGGAGACATCTACCACCACACTACCACTATCAGATTAGAGCCATAAAGGAGACTAAACATCTACCACAATCAGATTAGAGACATAAAGGAGCCTAGACATCTACCACCCCACTACCACTATCAGATTAGAACCATAAAGGGGAATCTACCACTATAAAATTAGAGCCATAAAGGAGACTAAACATCTACCACTATCTAATTACAGCCATAAAGGAGGCTAGACATCTACAAACCCACTACCACTATCAGATTAGAGACATAAAGGAGACATCTACCACTATCAGATTAGAGACATAAAGGAGCCTAGACATCTACCACCCCACTACCACTATCAGATTACAGCCATAAGGGAGACTAGATCTCTACCACCCCACTACCACTATCATATTAGAACCATAAAGGAGACTATACATCTACCACTATCAGATTAGAGCCATAAAGGAGACTAGACGTCTACCACCACACTACCACTATCAGATTAGAATCATAAAGGAAACTAGACATCTACCACTATCAGATTAGAGACATAAAGGAGCCTAGACATCTACCACCCCACCACCACTATCAGATTAGAGCCATAAAGGAGACATCTACCACCACGCTACCACTATCAGATCAGATCCATAAAGGAGACTAGACATCTACCACTATCAGATTAGAGCCATAAAGAAGACTAGACATCTACAACCTCACTACCCACTATCAGAATAGAGACATAAAGGGGACATCTACCACTATCAGATTAGAGCCATAAAGGAGACTAGACATCTACCACCCCACTACCACTATCAGATTAGAACCATAAAGGAGACTAGACATTTACCACCACACTACCACTATCAGATTAGAATCATAAAGGAGACTAGACATCTACCACCACACTACCACTATCAGATTAGAGACATAAAGGGTACATCTACCACTATCATCTTAGAGCCATAAAGGAGTCTTCTACCACCCCACTACCACTATCATATTAGAACCATAAAGGAGACTATACATCTACCACTATCAGATTAGAGCCATAAAGGAGACTAGACGTCTACCACCACACTACCACTATCAGATTAGAATCATAAAGGAAACTAGACATCTACCACTATCAGATTAGAGCCATAAAGGAGCCTAGACATCTACAACCTCACTACCCACTATCAGATTAGAGACATAAAGGGGACATCTACCACTATCAGATTAGAGCCATAAAGGAGACATCCACAACCTCACTACCCACTATCAGATTAGAGACATAAAGGAGCCTAGACATCTACCACCCCACTACCAATATCATATTAGAACCATAAAGGAGACATCTACCACCACACTACCACTATCAGATTAGAGACATCAAGGAGCCTAGACATCTACCACCCCACTACCACTATCAGATTAGAGACATAAAGGAGACTAGACATCTACCAACCCACTACCACTATCAGATTAGAACCATAAAGGGGAATCTACCACTATAAGATTAGAGCCATAAAGGAGTATTCTACCACCCCACTACCACTATCATATTAGAACCATAAAGGAGACTATACATCTACCACTATCAGATTAGAGCCATAAAGGAGACTAGACGTCTACCACCACACTACCACTATCAGATTAGAATCATAAAGGAAACTAGACATCTACCACTATCAGATTAGAGACATAAAGGAGCCTAGACATCTACCACCCAACCACCACTATCAGATTAGAGCCATAAAGGAGACATAAAGGAGTCTTCTACCACCCCACTACCACTATCACATTAGAGCCATAAAGGAGACATCTACCACCACACTACCACTATCAGATTAGAGCCATAAAGGAGACTAGACAGCTACCACTATCAGATTAGAAACATAAAGGAGACTAGACATCTACCAACCCACTACCACTATCAGATTAGAACCATAAAGGGGAATCAACCACTATCATATTAGAGCCATAAAGGAGTATTCTACCACCCCGCTACCACTATCAGATTAGAACCACAAAGGAGACATAAAGGAGTCTTCTACCACCCCACTACCACTATCAGATTAGAGCCATAAAGGAGACATCTACCACCACACTACCACTATCAGATTAGAGCCATAAAGGAGACTAAACATCTACCACTATCAGATTAGAGACATAAAGGAGCCTAGACATCTACCACCCCACTACCACTATCAGATTAGAACCATAAAGGGGAATCTACCACTATAAAATTAGAGCCATAAAGGAGACTAAACATATACCACTATCAGATTAGAGACATAAAGGAGACTAGACATCTACCACCCCACTACCACTATCTAATTACAGCCATAAAGGAGGCTAGACATCTACAAACCCACTACCACTATCAGATTAGAGACATAAAGGAGCCTAGACATCTACCACCCCACTACCACTATCAGATTACAGCCATAAGGGAGACTAGATCTCTACCACCCCACTACCACTATCATATTAGAACCATAAAGGAGACTATACATCTACCACTATCAGATTAGAGCCATAAAGGAGACTAGATGTCTACCACCACACTACCACTATCAGATTAGAATCATAAAGGAAACTAGACATCTACCACTATCAGATTAGAGACATAAAGGAGCCTAGACATCTACCACCCCACCACCACTATCAGATTAGAGCCATAAAGGAGACATCTACCACCACGCTACCACTATCAGATCAGATCCATAAAGGAGACTAGACATCTACCACTATCAGATTAGAGCCATAAAGAAGACTAGACATCTACAACCTCACTACCCACTATCAGAATAGAGACATAAAGGGGACATCTACCACTATCAGATTAGAGCCATAAAGGAGACTAGACATCTACCAACCCACTACCACTATCAGATTAGAACCATAAAGGGGAATCTACCACTACCATATTAGAGCCATAAAGGAGTATTCTACCACCCCGCTACCACTATCAGATTAGAACCACAAAGGAGACATAAAGGAGTCTTCTACCACCCCACTACCACTATCAGATTAGAGCCATAAAGGAGACATCTACCACCACACTACCACTATCAGATTAGAGCCATAAAGGGGAATCTACCACTATAAAATTAGAGCCATAAAGGAGACTAAACATCTACCACAATCAGATTAGAGACATAAAGGAGCCTAGACATCTACCACCCCACTACCACTATCAGATTAGAACCATAAAGGGGAATCTACCACTATAAAATTAGAGCCATAAAGGAGACTAAACATCTACCACTATCAGATTAGAGACATAAAGGAGACTAGACATCTACCAACCAACTCCCACTATCAGATTAGAATCATAAAGGAAACTATACATCTACCACTATCTAATTACAGCCATAAAGGAGGCTAGACATCTACAAACCCACTACCACTATCAGATTAGAGACATAAAGGAGACATCTACCACTATCAGATTAGAGACATAAAGGAGCCTAGACATCTACCACCCCACTACCACTATCAGATTACAGCCATAAGGGAGACTAGATCTCTACCACCCCACTACCACTATCATATTAGAACCATAAAGGAGACTATACATCTACCACTATCAGATTAGAGCCATAAAGGAGACTAGACGTCTACCACCACACTACCACTATCAGATTAGAATCATAAAGGAAACTAGACATCTACCACTATCAGATTAGAGACATAAAGGAGCCTAGACATCTACCACCCCACCACCACTATCAGATTAGAGCCATAAAGGAGACATCTACCACCACGCTACCACTATCAGATCAGATCCATAAAGAAGACTAGACATCTACAACCTCACTACCCACTATCAGAATAGAGACATAAAGGGGACATCTACCACTATCAGATTAGAGCCATAAAGGAGACTAGACATCTACCACCCCACTACCGCTATCAGATTAGAACCATAAAGGAGACTAGACATTTACCACCACACTACCACTATCAGATTAGAATCATAAAGGAGACTAGACATCTACCACCCCACTACCACTATCAGATTAGAGACATAAAGGGTACATCTACCACTATCATCTTAGAGCCATAAAGGAGTCTTCTACCACCCCACTACCACTATCATATTAGAACCATAAAGGAGACTATACATCTACCACTATCAGATTAGAGCCATAAAGGAGACTAGACGTCTACCACCACACTACCACTATCAGATTAGAATCATAAAGGAAACTAGACATCTACCACTATCAGATTAGAGCCATAAAGGAGCCTAGACATCTACAACCTCACTACCCACTATCAGATTAGAGACATAAAGGGGACATCTACCACTATCAGATTAGAGCCATAAAGGAGACATCCACAACCTCACTACCCACTATCAGATTAGAGACATAAAGGAGCCTAGACATCTACCACCCCACTACCAATATCATATTAGAACCATAAAGGAGACATCTACCACCACACTACCACTATCAGATTAGAGACATCAAGGAGCCTAGACATCTACCACCCCACTACCACTATCAGATTAGAGACATAAAGGAGACTAGACATCTACCAACCCACTACCACTATCAGATTAGAACCATAAAGGGGAATCTACCACTATAAGATTAGAGCCATAAAGGAGTATTCTACCACCCCACTACCACTATCATATTAGAACCATAAAGGAGACTATACATCTACCACTATCAGATTAGAGCCATAAAGGAGACTAGACGTCTACCACCACACTACCACTATCAGATTAGAATCATAAAGGAAACTAGACATCTACCACTATCAGATTAGAGACATAAAGGAGCCTAGACATCTACCACCCAACCACCACTATCAGATTAGAGCCATAAAGGAGACATAAAGGAGTCTTCTACCACCCCACTACCACTATCACATTAGAGCCATAAAGGAGACATCTACCACCACACTACCACTATCAGATTAGAGCCATAAAGGAGACTAGACAGCTACCACTATCAGATTAGAAACATAAAGGAGACTAGACATCTACCAACCCACTACCACTATCAGATTAGAACCATAAAGGGGAATCTACCACTATCATATTAGAGCCATAAAGGAGTATTCTACCACCCCGCTACCACTATCAGATTAGAACCACAAAGGAGACATAAAGGAGTCTTCTACCACCCCACTACCACTATCAGATTAGAGCCATAAAGGAGACATCTACCACCACACTACCACTATCAGATTAGAGCCATAAAGGAGACTAAACATCTACCACTATCAGATTAGAGACATAAAGGAGCCTAGACATCTACCACCCCACTACCACTATCAGATTAGAACCATAAAGGGGAATCTACCACTATAAAATTAGAGCCATAAAGGAGACTAAACATATACCACTATCAGATTAGAGACATAAAGGAGACTAGACATCTACCAACCAACTCCCACTATCAGATTAGAATCATAAAGGAAACTATACATCTACCACTATCTAATTACAGCCATAAAGGAGGCTAGACATCTACAAACCCACTACCACTATCAGATTAGAGACATAAAGGAGACATCTACCACTATCAGATTAGAGACATAAAGGAGCCTAGACATCTACCACCCCACTACCACTATCAGATTACAGCCATAAGGGAGACTAGATCTCTACCACCCCACTACCACTATCATATTAGAACCATAAAGGAGACTATACATCTACCACTATCAGATTAGAGCCATAAAGGAGACTAGATGTCTACCACCACACTACCACTATCAGATTAGAATCATAAAGGAAACTAGACATCTACCACTATCAGATTAGAGACATAAAGGAGCCTAGACATCTACCACCCCACCACCACTATCAGATTAGAGCCATAAAGGAGACATCTACCACCACGCTACCACTATCAGATCAGATCCATAAAGGAGACTAGACATCTACCACTATCAGATTAGAGCCATAAAGAAGACTAGACATCTACAACCTCACTACCCACTATCAGAATAGAGACATAAAGGGGACATCTACCACTATCAGATTAGAGCCATAAAGGAGACTAGACATCTACCACCCCACTACCACTATCAGATTAGAACCATAAAGGAGACTAGACATTTACCACCACACTACCACTATCAGATTAGAATCATAAAGGAGACTAGACATCTACCACCCCACTACCACTATCAGATTAGAGACATAAAGGGTACATCTACCACTATCATCTTAGAGCCATAAAGGAGTCTTCTACCACCCCACTACCACTATCATATTAGAACCATAAAGGAGACTATACATCTACCACTATCAGATTAGAGCCATAAAGGAGACTAGACGTCTACCACCACACTACCACTATCAGATTAGAATCATAAAGGAAACTAGACATCTACCACTATCAGATTAGAGCCATAAAGGAGCCTAGACATCTACAACCTCACTACCCACTATCAGATTAGAGACATAAAGGGGACATCTACCACTATCAGATTAGAGACATAAAGGAGCCTAGACATCTACCACCCCACTACCACTATCATATTAGAACCATAAAGGAGACATCTACCACCACACTACCACTATCAGATTAGAGACATCAAGGAGCCTAGACATCTACCACCCCACTACCACTATCAGATTAGAGACATAAAGGAGACTAGACATCTACCAACCCACTACCACTATCAGATTAGAACCATAAAGGGGAATCTACCACTATAAGATTAGAGCCATAAAGGAGTATTCTACCACCCCACTACCACTATCATATTAGAACCATAAAGGAGACGATACATCTACCACTATCAGATTAGAGCCATAAAGGAGACTAGACGTCTACCACCACACTACCACTATCAGATTAGAATCATAAAGGAAACTAGACATCTACCACTATCAGATTAGAGACATAAAGGAGCCTAGACATCTACCACCCAACCACCACTATCAGATTAGAGCCATAAAGGAGACATCTAACACCACGCTACCACTATCAGATCAGATCCATAAAGGAGACTAGACATCTACCACTATCAGATTAGAGCCATAAAGGAGACTAGACATCTACAACCCCACTACCCACTATCAGATTAGAGACATAAAGGGGACATCTACCACTATCAGATTAGAGCCATAAAGGAGACTAGACATTTACCACCACACTACCACTATCAGATTAGAATCATAAAGGAGACTAGACATCTACCACCCCACTACCACTATCAGATTAGAGACATAAAGGGTACATCTACCACTATCATCTTAGAGCCATAAAGGAGTCTTCTACCACCCCACTACCACTATCATATTAGAACCATAAAGGAGACTATACATCTACCACTATCAGATTAGAGCCATAAAGGAGACTAGACTTCTACCACCACACTACCACTATCAGATTAGAATCATAAAGGAAACTAGACATCTACCACTATCAGATTAGAGCCATAAAGGAGCCTAGACATCTACAACCTCACTACCCACTATCAGATTAGAGACATAAAGGGGACATCTACCACTATCAGATTAGAGCCATAAAGGAGACATCCACAACCTCACTACCCACTATCAGATTAGAGACATAAAGGAGCCTAGACATCTACCACCCACTACCACTATCATATTAGAACCATAAAGGAGACATCTACCACCACACTACCACTATCAGATTAGAGACATCAAGGAGCCTAGACATCTACCACCCCACTACCACTATCAGATTAGAGACATAAAGGGTACATCTACCACTATCACCTTAGAGCCATAAAGGAGTCTTCTACCACCCCACTACCACTATCATATTAGAACCATAAAGGAGACTATACATCTACCACTATCAGATTAGAGCCATAAAGGAGACTAGACATCTGCCAACCAACTCCCACTATTAGATTAGAACCATAAAGGGGAATCTACCACTATAAGATTAGAGCCATAAAGGAGTATTCTACCACCCCACTACCACTATCATATTAGAACCATAAAGGAGACTAGACATTTACCACCACACTACCACTATCAGATTAGAATCATAAAGGAGACTAGACATCTACCACCCCACTACCACTATCAGATTAGAGACATAAGGGTACATCTACCACTATCATCTTAGAGCCATAAAGGAGTCTTCTACCACCCCACTACCACTATCATATTAGAACCATAAAGGAGACTATACATCTACCACTATCAGATTAGAGCCATAAAGGAGACTAGACGTCTACCACCACACTACCACTATCAGATTAGAATCATAAAGGAAACTAGACATCTACCACTATCAGATTAGAGCCATAAAGGAGACATCGACCACCCCACTACCACTATCAGATTAGAGCCATAAAGGAGCCTAGACATCTACAACCTCACTACCCACTATCAGATTAGAGACATAAAGGGGACATCTACCACTATACGATTAGAGCCATAAAGGAGACATCCACAACCTCACTACCCACTATCAGATTAGAGACATAAAGGAGCCTAGACATCTACCACCCCACTACCACTATCAGATTAGAACCATAAAGGAGACATCCACAACCTCACTACCCACTATCAGATTAGAGACATAAAGGAGCCTAATCATCTACCACCCCACTACCACTATCAGATTACAGCCATAAGGGAGACTAGATCTCTACAACCCCACTACCACTATCGGATTAGAGCCATAAAGGAGACATCTACCACCCCACTACCACTATCAGATTAGAGCCATAAAGGAGCCTAGACATCTACAACCTCACTACCCACTATCAGATTAGAGACATAAAGGAGCCTAGACATCTACCACCCCACTACCACTATCAGATTAGAACCATAAAGGAGACTAGACATCTACCACTATCAGATTAGAGCCAAAAAGGAGACATAAAGGAGTCTTCTACCACCCCACTACCACTATCACATTAGAGCCATAAAGGAGACATCTACCACCACACTACCACTATCAGATTAGAGCCCATAAAGGAGACTAGACAGCTACCACTATCAGATTAGAAACATGAAGGAGACTAGACATCTACCAACCCACTACCACTATCAGATTAGAACCATAAAGGGGAATCTACCACTATCATATTAGAGCCATAAAGGAGTATTCTACCACCCCGCTACCACTATCAGATTAGAACCACAAAGGAGACATAAAGGAGTCTTCTACCACCCCACTACCACTATCAGATTAGAGCCATAAAGGAGACATCTACCACCACACTACCACTATCAGATTAGAGCCATAAAGGAGACTAAACATCTACCACTATCAGATTAGAGACATAAAGGAGCCTAGACATCTACCACCCCACTACCACTATCAGATTAGAACCATAAAGGGGAATCTACCACTATAAAATTAGAGCCATAAAGGAGACTAAACATCTACCACTATCAGATTAGAGACATAAAGGAGACTAGACATCTACCAACCAACTCCCACTATCAGATTAGAATCATAAAGGGAACTATACATCTACCACTATCTAATTACAGCCATAAAGGAGGCTAGACATCTACAAACCCACTACCACTATCAGATTAGAGACATAAAGGAGACATCTACCACTATCAGATTAGAGACATAAAGGAGCCTAGACATCTACCACCCCACTACCACTATCAGATTACAGCCATAAGGGAGACTAGATCTCTAACACCCCACTACCACTATCATATTAGAACCATAAAGGAGACTATACATCTACCACTATCAGATTAGAGCCATAAAGGAGACTAGACATCTACCACCCCACTACCACTATCAGATTAGAGACATAAAGGGTACATCTACCACTATCATCTTAGAGCCATAAAGGAGTCTTCTACCACCACACTACCACTATCAGATTAGAATCATAAAGGAAACTAGACATCTACCACTATCAGATTAGAGACATAAAGGAGCCTAGACATCTACCACCCCACCACCACTATCAGATTAGAGCCATAAAGGAGACATCTACCACCACGCTACCACTATCAGATAAGATCCATAAAGGAGACTAGACATCTACCACTATCAGATTAGAGCCATAAAGAAGACTAGACATCTACAACCTCACTACCCACTATCAGAATAGAGACATAAAGGGGACATCTACCACTATCAGATTAGAGCCATAAAGGAGACTAGACATCTACCACCCCACTACCGCTATCAGATTAGAACCATAAAGGAGACTAGACATTTACCACCACACTACCACTATCAGATTAGAATCATAAAGGAGACTAGACATCTACCACCCCACTACCACTATCAGATTAGAGACATAAAGGGTACATCTACCACTATCATCTTAGAGCCATAAAGGAGTCTTCTACCACCCCACTACCACTATCATATTAGAACCATAAAGGAGACTATACATCTACCACTATCAGATTAGAGCCATAAAGGAGACTAGACGTCTACCACCACACTACCACTATCAGATTAGAATCATAAAGGAAACTAGACATCTACCACTATCAGATTAGAGCCATAAAGGAGCCTAGGCATCTACAACCTCACTACCCACTATCAGATTAGAGACATAAAGGGGACATCTACCACTATCAGATTAGAGCCATAAAGGAGACATCCACAACCTCACTACCCACTATCAGATTAGAGACATAAAGGAGCCTAGACATCTACCACCCCACTACCACTATCATATTAGAACCATAAAGGAGACATCTACCACCCCACTACCACTATCAGATTAGAGACATAAAGGGTACATCTACCACTATCACCTTAGAGCCATAAAGGAGTCTTCTACCACCCCACTACCACTATCATATTAGAACCATAAAGGAGACTATACATCTACCACTATCAGATTCGATCCATAAAGGAGACTAGACATCTACCAACCAACTCCCACTATCAGATTAGAACCATAAAGGGGAATCTACCACTATAAAATTAGAGCCATAAAGGAGTATTCTACCACCCCACTACCACTATCATATTAGAACCATAAAGGAGACTATACATCTACCACTATCAGATTAGAGCCATAAAGGAGACTAGACGTCTACCACCACACTACCACTATCAGATTAGAATCATAAAGGAAACTAGACATCTACCACTATCAGATTAGAGACATAAAGGAGCCTAGACATCTACCACCCCACCACCACTATCAGATTAGAGCCATAAAGGAGACATCTACCACCACGCTACCACTATCAGATCAGATCCATAAAGGAGACTAGACATCTACCACTATCAGATTAGAGCCATAAAGGAGACTAGACATCTACAACCCCACTACCCACTATCAGATTAGAGACATAAAGGGGACATCTACCACTATCAGATTAGAGCCATAAAGGAGACTAGACATCTACCACCCCACTACCACTATCAGATTAGAACCATAAAGGAGACTAGACATTTACCACCACACTACCACTATCAGATTAGAATTATAAAGGAGACTAGACATCTACCACCCCACTACCACTATCAGATTAGAGACATAAAGGGTACATCTACCACTATCATCTTAGAGCCATAAAGGAGTCTTCTACCACCCCACTACCACTATCATATTAGAACCATAAAGGAGACTATACATCTACCACTATCAGATTAGAGCCATAAAGGAGACTAGACGTCTACCACCACACTACCACTATCAGATTAGAATCATAAAGGAAACTAGACATCTACCACTATCAGATTAGAGCCATAAAGGAGCCTAGACATCTACAACCTCACTACCCACTATCAGATTAGAGACATAAAGGGGACATCTACCACTATCAGATTAGAGCCATAAAGGAGACATCCACAACCTCACTACCCACTATCAGATTAGAGACATAAAGGAGCCTAGACATCTACCACCCCACTACCACTATCATATTAGAACCATAAAGGAGACATCTACCACCCCACTACCACTATCAGATTAGAGACATAAAGGGTACATCTACCACTATCACCTTAGAGCCATAAAGGAGTCTTCTACCACCCCACTACCACTATCATATTAGAACCATAAAGGAGACTATACATCTACCACTATCAGATTCGATCCATAAAGGAGACTAGACATCTACCAACCAACTCCCACTATCAGATTAGAACCATAAAGGGGAATCTACCACTATAAGATTAGAGCCATAAAGGAGTATTCTACCACCCCACTACCACTATCATATTAGAACCATAAAGGAGACTATACATCTACCACTATCAGATTAGAGCCATAAAGGAGACTAGACGTCTACCACCACACTACCACTATCAGATTAGAATCATAAAGGAAACTAGACATCTACCACTATCAGATTAGAGACATAAAGGAGCCTAGACATCTACCACCCCACCACCACTATCAGATTAGAGCCATAAAGGAGACATCTACCACCACGCTACCACTATCAGATCAGATCCATAAAGGAGACTAGACATCTACCACTATCAGATTAGAGCCATAAAGGAGACTAGACATCTACAACCCCACTACCCACTATCAGATTAGAGACATAAAGGGGACATCTACCACTATCAGATTAGAGCCATAAAGGAGACTAGACATCTACCACCCCACTACCACTATCAGATTAGAACCATAAAGGAGACTAGACGTCTACCACCACACTACCACTATCAGATTAGAATCATAAAGGAAACTAGACATCTACCACTATCAGATTAGAGACATAAAGGAGCCTAGACATCTACCACCCCACCACCACTATCAGATTAGAGCCATAAAGGAGACATCTACCACCACGCTACCACTATCAGATCAGATCCATAAAGGAGACTAGACATCTACCACTATCAGATTAGAGCCATAAAGGAGACTAGACATCTACAACCCCACTACCCACTATCAGATTAGAGACATAAAGGGGACATCTACCACTATCAGATTAGAGCCATAAAGGAGACTAGACATCTACCACCCCACTACCACTATCAGATTAGAACCATAAAGGAGACTAGACATTTACCACCACACTACCACTATCAGATTAGAATCATAAAGGAGACTAGACATCTACCACCCCACTACCACTATCAGATTAGAGACATAAAGGGTACATCTACCACTATCATCTTAGAGCCATAAAGGAGTCTTCTACCACCCCACTACCACTATCATATTAGAACCATAAAGGAGACTATACATCTACCACTATCAGATTAGAGCCATAAAGGAGACTAGACGTCTACCACCACACTACCACTATCAGATTAGAATCATAAAGGAAACTAGACATCTACCACTATCAGATTAGAGCCATAAAGGAGCCTAGACATCTACAACCTCACTACCCACTATCAGATTAGAGACATAAAGGGGACATCTACCACTATCAGATTAGAGCCATAAAGGAGACATCCACAACCTCACTACCCACTATCAGATTAGACACATAAAGGAGCCTAGACATCTACCACCCACTACCACTATCATATTAGAACCATAAAGGAGACATCTACCACCACACTACCACTATCAGATTAGAGACATCAAGGAGCCTAGACATCTACCACCCCACTACCACTATCAGATTAGAGACATAAAGGGTACATCTACCACTATCACCTTAGAGCCATAAAGGAGTCTTCTACCACCCCACTACCACTATCATATTAGAACCATAAAGGAGACTATACATCTACCACTATCAGATTAGAGCCATAAAGGAGACTAGACATCTGCCAACCAACTCCCACTATTAGATTAGAACCATAAAGGGGAATCTACCACTATAAGATTAGAGCCATAAAGGAGTATTCTACCACCACACTACCACTATCAGATTAGAATCATAAAGGAGACTAGACATCTACCACCCCACTACCACTATCAGATTAGAGACATAAAGGGTACATCTACCACTATCATCTTAGAGCCATAAAGGAGTCTTCTACCACCCCACTAACACTATCATATTAGAACCATAAAGGAGACTATACATCTACCACTATCAGATTAGAGCCATAAAGGAGACTAGACGTCTACCACCACACTACCACTATCAGATTAGAATCATAAAGGAAACTAGACATCTACCACTATCAGATTAGAGCCATAAAGGAGACATCGACCACCCCACTACCACTATCAGATTAGAGCCATAAAGGAGCCTAGACATCTACAACCTCACTACCCACTATCAGATTAGAGACATAAAGGGGACATCTACCACTATACGATTAGAGCCATAAAGGAGACATCCACAACCTCACTACCCACTATCAGATTAGAGACATAAAGGAGCCTAGACATCTACCACCCCACTACCACTATCAGATTAGAACCATAAAGGAGACATCTACCACTATCAGATTAGAGACATAAAGGAGCCTAGACATCTACCACCCCACTACCACTATCAGATTACAGCCATAAGGGAGACTAGATCTCTACAACCCCACTACCACTATCGGATTAGAGCCATAAAGGAGACATCTACCACCCCACTACCACTATCAGATTAGAGCCATAAAGGAGCCTAGACATCTACAACCTCACTACCCACTATCAGATTAGAGACATAAAGGAGCCTAGACATCTACCACCCCACTACCCACTATCAGTTTGGAGCCATAAAGGAGGCTAGACATCTACAACCCTACTACCACTATCAGATTAGAACCATAAAGGAGACTAGACATCTACCACTATCAGATTAGAGCCAAAAAGGAGACATAAAGGAGTCTTCTACCACCCCACTACCACTATCACATTAGAGCCATAAAGGAGACATCTACCACCACACTACCACTATCAGATTAGAGCCCATAAAGGAGACTAGACAGCTACCACTATCAGATTAGAAACATGAAGGAGACTAGACATCTACCAACCCACTACCACTATCAGATTAGAACCATAAAGGGGAATCTACCACTATCATATTAGAGCCATAAAGGAGTATTCTACCACCCCGCTACCACTATCAGATTAGAACCACAAAGGAGACATAAAGGAGTCTTCTACCACCCCACTACCACTATCAGATTAGAGCCATAAAGGAGACATCTACCACCACACTACCACTATCAGATTAGAGCCATAAAGGAGACTAAACATCTACCACTATCAGATTAGAGACATAAAGGAGCCTAGACATCTACCACCCCACTACCACTATCAGATTAGAACCATAAAGGGGAATCTACCACTATAAAATTAGAGCCATAAAGGAGACTAAACATCTACCACTATCAGATTAGAGACATAAAGGAGACTAGACATCTACCAACCAACTCCCACTATCAGATTAGAATCATAAAGGGAACTATACATCTACCACTATCTAATTACAGCCATAAAGGAGGCTAGACATCTACAAACCCACTACCACTATCAGATTAGAGACATAAAGGAGACATCTACCACTATCAGATTAGAGACATAAAGGAGCCTAGACATCTACCACCCCACTACCACTATCAGATTACAGCCATAAGGGAGACTAGATCTCTAACACCCCACTACCACTATCATATTAGAACCATAAAGGAGACTATACATCTACCACTATCAGATTAGAGCCATAAAGGAGACTAGACGTCTACCACCACACTACCACTATCAGATTAGAATCATAAAGGAAACTAGACATCTACCACTATCAGATTAGAGACATAAAGGAGCCTAGACATCTACCACCCCCACCACCACTATCAGATTAGAGCCATAAAGGAGACATTTACCACCACGCTACCACTATCAGATAAGATCCATAAAGGAGACTAGACATCTACCACTATCAGATTAGAGCCATAAAGAAGACTAGACATCTACAACCTCACTACCCACTATCAGAATAGAGACATAAAGGGGACATCTACCACTATCAGATTAGAGCCATAAAGGAGACTAGACATCTACCACCCCACTACCGCTATCAGATTAGAACCATAAAGGAGACTAGACATTTACCACCACACTACCACTATCAGATTAGAATCATAAAGGAGACTAGACATCTACCACCCCACTACCACTATCAGATTAGAGACATAAAGGGTACATCTACCACTATCATCTTAGAGCCATAAAGGAGTCTTCTACCACCCCACTACCACTATCATATTAGAACCATAAAGGAGACTATACATCTACCACTATCAGATTAGAGCCATAAAGGAGACTAGACGTCTACCACCACACTACCACTATCAGATTAGAATCATAAAGGAAACTAGACATCTACCACTATCAGATTAGAGCCATAAAGGAGCTTAGACATCTACAACCTCACTACCCACTATCAGATTAGAGACATAAAGGGGACATCTACCACTATCAGATTAGAGCCATAAAGGAGACATCCACAACATCACTACCCACTATCAGATTAGAGACATAAAGGAGCCTAGACATCTACCACCCCACTACCACTATCATATTAGAACCATAAAGGAGACATCTACCACCCCACTACCACTATCAGATTAGAGACATAAAGGGTACATCTACCACTATCACCTTAGAGCCATAAAGGAGTCTTCTACCACCCCACTACCACTATCATATTAGAACCATAAAGGAGACTATACATCTACCACTATCAGATTCGAGCCATAAAGGAGACTAGACATCTACCAACCAACTCCCACTATCAGATTAGAACCATAAAGGGGAATCTACCACTATAAGATTAGAGCCATAAAGGAGTATTCTACCACCCCACTACCACTATCATATTAGAACCATAAAGGAGACTATACATCTACCACTATCAGATTAGAGCCATAAAGGAGACTAGACGTCTACCACCACACTACCACTATCAGATTAGAATCATAAAGGAAACTAGACATCTACCACTATCAGATTAGAGACATAAAGGAGCCTAGACATCTACCACCCCACCACCACTATCAGATTAGAGCCATAAAGGAGACATCTACCACCACGCTACCACTATCAGATCAGATCCATAAAGGAGACTAGACATCTACCACTATCAGATTAGAGCCATAAAGGAGACTAGACATCTACAACCCCACTACCCACTATCAGATTAGAGACATAAAGGGGACATCTACCACTATCAGATTAGATCCATAAAGGAGACTAGACATCTACCACCCCACTACCACTATCAGATTAGAACCATAAAGGAGACTAGACATTTACCACCACACTACCACTATCAGATTAGAATCATAAAGGAGACTAGACATCTACCACCCCACTACCACTATCAGATTAGAGACATAAAGGGTACATCTACCACTATCATCTTAGAGCCATGAAGGAGTCTTCTACCACCCCACTACCACTATCATATTAGAACCATAAAGGAGACTATACATCTACCACTATCAGATTAGAGCCATAAAGGAGACTAGACGTCTACCACCACACTACCACTATCAGATTAGAATCATAAAGGAAACTAGACATCTACCACCACACTACCACTATCAGATTAGAGCCATAAAGGAGCCTAGACATCTACAACCTCACTACCCACTATCAGATTAGAGACATAAAGGGGACATCTACCACTATCAGATTAGAGCCATAAAGGAGACATCCACAACCTCACTACCCACTATCAGATTAGACACATAAAGGAGCCTAGACATCTACCACCCACTACCACTATCATATTAGAACCATAAAGGAGACATCTACCACCACACTACCACTATCAGATTAGAGACATCAAGGAGCCTAGACATCTACCACCCCACTACCACTATCAGATTAGAGACATAAAGGGTACATCTACCACTATCACCTTAGAGCCATAAAGGAGTCTTCTACCACCCCACTACCACTATCATATTAGAACCATAAAGGAGACTATACATCTACCACTATCAGATTAGAGCCATAAAGGAGACTAGACATCTGCCAACCAACTCCCACTATTAGATTAGAACCATAAAGGGGAATCTACCACTATAAGATTAGAGCCATAAAGGAGTATTCTACCACCACACTACCACTATCAGATTAGAATCATAAAGGAGACTAGACATCTACCACCCCACTACCACTATCAGATTAGAGACATAAAGGGTACATCTACCACTATCATCTTAGAGCCATAAAGGAGTCTTCTACCACCCCACTAACACTATCATATTAGAACCATAAAGGAGACTATACATCTACCACTATCAGATTAGAGCCATAAAGGAGACTAGACGTCTACCACCACACTACCACTATCAGATTAGAATCATAAAGGAAACTAGACATCTACCACTATCAGATTAGAGCCATAAAGGAGACATCGACCACCCCACTACCACTATCAGATTAGAGCCATAAAGGAGCCTAGACATCTACAACCTCACTACCCACTATCAGATTAGAGACATAAAGGGGACATCTACCACTATACGATTAGAGCCATAAAGGAGACATCCACAACCTCACTACCCACTATCAGATTAGAGACATAAAGGAGCCTAGACATCTACCACCCCACTACCACTATCAGATTAGAACCATAAAGGAGACATCTACCACTATCCGATTAGAGACATAAAGGAGCCTAGACATCTACCACCCCACTACCACTATCAGATTACAGCCATAAGGGAGACTAGATCTCTACAACCCCACTACCACTATCGGATTAGAGCCATAAAGGAGACATCTACCACCCCACTACCACTATCAGATTAGAGCCATAAAGGAGCCTAGACATCTACAACCTCACTACCCACTATCAGATTAGAGACATAAAGGAGCCTAGACATCTACCACCCCACTACCACTATCAGATTAGAACCATAAAGGAGCCTAGACATCTACAACCTCACTACCCACTATCAGTTTGGAGCCATAAAGGAGGCTAGACATCTACAACCCTACTACCACTATCAGATTAGAACCATAAAGGAGACTAGACATCTACCACTATCAGATTAGAGCCAAAAAGGAGACATAAAGGAGTCTTCTACCACCCCACTACCACTATCACATTAGAGCCATAAAGGAGACATCTACCACCACACTACCACTATCAGATTAGAGCCCATAAAGGAGACTAGACAGCTACCACTATCAGATTAGAAACATGAAGGAGACTAGACATCTACCAACCCACTACCACTATCAGATTAGAACCATAAAGGGGAATCTACCACTATCATATTAGAGCCATAAAGGAGTATTCTACCACCCCGCTACCACTATCAGATTAGAACCACAAAGGAGACATAAAGGAGTCTTCTACCACCCCACTACTACTATCAGATTAGAGCCATAAAGGAGACATCTACCACCACACTACCACTATCAGATTAGAGCCATAAAGGAGACTAAACATCTACCACTATCAGATTAGAGACATAAAGGGTACATCTACCACTATCATCTTAGAGCCATAAAGGAGTCTTCTACCACCCCACTAACACTATCATATTAGAACCATAAAGGAGACTATACATCTACCACTATCAGATTAGAGCCATAAAGGAGACTAGACGTCTACCACCACACTACCACTATCAGATTAGAATCATAAAGGAAACTAGACATCTACCACTATCAGATTAGAGCCATAAAGGAGACATCGACCACCCCACTACCACTATCAGATTAGAGCCATAAAGGAGCCTAGACATCTACAACCTCACTACCCACTATCAGATTAGAGACATAAAGGGGACATCTACCACTATACGATTAGAGCCATAAAGGAGACATCCACAACCTCACTACCCACTATCAGATTAGAGACATAAAGGAGCCTAGACATCTACCACCCCACTACCACTATCAGATTAGAACCATAAAGGAGACATCTACCACTATCAGATTAGAGACATAAAGGAGCCTAGACATCTACCACCCCACTACCACTATCAGATTACAGCCATAAGGGAGACTAGATCTCTACAACCCCACTACCACTATCGGATTAGAGCCATAAAGGAGACATCTACCACCCCACTACCACTATCAGATTAGAGCCATAAAGGAGCCTAGACATCTACAACCTCACTACCCACTATCAGATTAGAGACATAAAGGAGCCTAGACATCTACCACCCCACTACCACTATCAGATTAGAACCATAAAGGAGCCTAGACATCTACAACCTCACTACCCACTATCAGTTTGGAGCCATAAAGGAGGCTAGACATCTACAACCCTACTACCACTATCAGATTAGAACCATAAAGGAGACTAGACATCTACCACTATCAGATTAGAGCCAAAAAGGAGACATAAAGGAGTCTTCTACCACCCCACTACCACTATCACATTAGAGCCATAAAGGAGACATCTACCACCACACTACCACTATCAGATTAGAGCCCATAAAGGAGACTAGACAGCTACCACTATCAGATTAGAAACATGAAGGAGACTAGACATCTACCAACCCACTACCACTATCAGATTAGAACCATAAAGGGGAATCTACCACTATCATATTAGAGCCATAAAGGAGTATTCTACCACCCCGCTACCACTATCAGATTAGAACCACAAAGGAGACATAAAGGAGTCTTCTACCACCCCACTACCACTATCAGATTAGAGCCATAAAGGAGACATCTACCACCACACTACCACTATCAGATTAGAGCCATAAAGGAGACTAAACATCTACCACTATCAGATTAGAGACATAAAGGAGCCTAGACATCTACCACCCCACTACCACTATCAGATTAGAACCATAAAGGGGAATCTACCACTATAAAATTAGAGCCATAAAGGAGACTAAACATCTACCACTATCAGATTAGAGACATAAAGGAGACTAGACATCTACCAACCAACTCCCACTATCAGATTAGAATCATAAAGGGAACTATACATCTACCACTATCTAATTACAGCCATAAAGGAGGCTAGACATCTACAAACCCACTACCACTATCAGATTAGAGACATAAAGGAGACATCTACCACTATCAGATTAGAGACATAAAGGAGCCTAGACATCTACCACCCCACTACCACTATCAGATTACAGCCATAAGGGAGACTAGATCTCTAACACCCCACTACCACTATCATATTAGAACCATAAAGGAGACTATACATCTACCACTATCAGATTAGAGCCATAAAGGAGACTAGACGTCTACCACCACACTACCACTATCAGATTAGAATCATAAAGGAAACTAGACATCTACCACTATCAGATTAGAGACATAAAGGAGCCTAGACATCTACCACCCCACCACCACTATCAGATTAGAGCCATAAAGGAGACATCTACCACCACGCTACCACTATCAGATAAGATCCATAAAGGAGACTAGACATCTACCACTATCAGATTAGAGCCATAAAGAAGACTAGACATCTACAACCTCACTACCCACTATCAGAATAGAGACATAAAGGGGACATCTACCACTATCAGATTAGAGCCATAAAGGAGACTAGACATCTACCACCCCACTACCGCTATCAGATTAGAACCATAAAGGAGACTAGACATTTACCACCACACTACCACTATCAGATTAGAATCATAAAGGAGACTAGACATCTACCACCCCACTACCACTATCAGATTAGAGACATAAAGGGTACATCTACCACTATCATCTTAGAGCCATAAAGGAGTCTTCTACCACCCCACTACCACTATCATATTAGAACCATAAAGGAGACTATACATCTACCACTATCAGATTAGAGCCATAAAGGAGACTAGACGTCTACCACCACACTACCACTATCAGATTAGAATCATAAAGGAAACTAGACATCTACCACTATCAGATTAGAGCCATAAAGAAGCCTAGACATCTACAACCTCACTACCCACTATCAGATTAGAGACATAAAGGGGACATCTACCACTATCAGATTAGAGCCATAAAGGAGACATCCACAACATCACTACCCACTATCAGATTAGAGACATAAAGGAGCCTAGACATCTACCACCCCACTACCACTATCATATTAGAACCATAAAGGAGACATCTACCACCCCACTACCACTATCAGATTAGAGACATAAAGGGTACATCTACCACTATCACCTTAGAGCCATAAAGGAGTCTTCTACCACCCCACTACCACTATCATATTAGAACCATAAAGGAGACTATACATCTACCACTATCAGATTCGAGCCATAAAGGAGACTAGACATCTACCAACCAACTCCCACTATCAGATTAGAACCATAAAGGGGAATCTACCACTATAAGATTAGAGCCATAAAGGAGTATTCTACCACCCCACTACCACTATCATATTAGAACCATAAAGGAGACTATACATCTACCACTATCAGATTAGAGCCATAAAGGAGACTAGACGTCTACCA
Organism: Oncorhynchus kisutch; assembly: GCF_002021735.2. Taxonomy (NCBI): domain Eukaryota; kingdom Metazoa; phylum Chordata; class Actinopteri; order Salmoniformes; family Salmonidae; genus Oncorhynchus; species Oncorhynchus kisutch. The sequence continues at coordinate 3,604,948 of NC_034187.2, forward strand.
CCACACTACCACTATCAGATTAGAATCATAAAGGAAACTAGACATCTACCACTATCAGATTAGAGACATAAAGGAGCCTAGACATCTACCACCCCACCACCACTATCAGATTAGAGCCATAAAGGAGACATCTACCACCACGCTACCACTATCAGATCAGATCCATAAAGGAGACTAGAAATCTACCACTATCAGATTAGAGCCATAAAGGAGACTAGACATCTACAACCCCACTACCCACTATCAGATTAGAGACATAAAGGGGACATCTACCACTATCAGATTAGATCCATAAAGGAGACTAGACATCTACCACCCCACTACCACTATCAGATTAGAACCATAAAGGAGACTAGACATTTACCACCACACTACCACTATCAGATTAGAATCATAAAGGAGACTAGACATCTACCACCCCACTACCACTATCAGATTAGAGACATAAAGGGTACATCTACCACTATCATCTTAGAGCCATAAAGGAGTCTTCTACCACCCCACTACCACTATCATATTAGAACCATAAAGAAGACTATACATCTACCACTATCAGATTAGAGCCATAAAGGAGACTAGACGTCTACCACCACACTACCACTATCAGATTAGAATCATAAAGGAAACTAGACATCTACCACTATCAGATTAGAGCCATAAAGGAGCCTAGACATCTACAACCTCACTACCCACTATCAGATTAGAGACATAAAGGGGACATCTACCACTATCAGATTAGAGCCATAAAGGAGACATCCACAACCTCACTACCCACTATCAGATTAGACACATAAAGGAGCCTAGACATCTACCACCCACTACCACTATCATATTAGAACCATAAAGGAGACATCTACCACCACACTACCACTATCAGATTAGAGACATCAAGGAGCCTAGACATCTACCACCCCACTACCACTATCAGATTAGAGACATAAAGGGTACATCTACCACTATCACCTTAGAGCCATAAAGGAGTCTTCTACCACCCCACTACCACTATCATATTAGAACCATAAAGGAGACTATACATCTACCACTATCAGATTAGAGCCATAAAGGAGACTAGACGTCTACCACCACACTACCACTATCAGATTAGAATCATAAAGGAAACTAGACATCTACCACTATCAGATTAGAGCCATAAAGGAGACATCTACCACCCCACTACCACTATCAGATTAGAGCCATAAAGGAGCCTAGACATCTACAACCTCACTACCCACTATCAGATTAGAGACATAAAGGGGACATCTACCACTATACGATTAGAGCCATAAAGGAGACATCCACAACCTCACTACCCACTATCAGATTAGAGACATAAAGGAGCCTAGACATCTACCACCCCACTACCACTATCAGATTAGAACCATAAAGGAGACATCTACCACTATCAGATTAGAGACATAAAGGAGCCTAGACATCTACCACCCCACTACCACTATCAGATTACAGCCATAAGGGAGACTAGATCTCTACAACCCCACTACCACTATCGGATTAGAGCCATAAAGGAGACATCTACCACCCCACTACCACTATCAGATTAGAGCCATAAAGGAGCCTAGACATCTACAACCTCACTACCCACTATCAGATTAGAGACATAAAGGAGCCTAGACATCTACCACCCCACTACCACTATCAGATTAGAACCATAAAGGAGCCTAGACATCTACAACCTCACTACCCACTATCAGTTTGGAGCCATAAAGGAGGCTAGACATCTACAACCCTACTACCACTATCAGATTAGAACCATAAAGGAGACTAGACATCTACCACTATCAGATTAGAGCCAAAAAGGAGACATAAAGGAGTCTTCTACCACCCCACTACCACTATCACATTAGAGCCATAAAGGAGACATCTACCACCACACTACCACTATCAGATTAGAGCCCATAAAGGAGACTAGACAGCTACCACTATCAGATTAGAAACACGAAGGAGACTAGACATCTACCAACCCACTACCACTATCAGATTAGAACCATAAAGGGGAATCTACCACTATCATATTAGAGCCATAAAGGAGTATTCTACCACCCCGCTACCACTATCAGATTAGAACCACAAAGGAGACATAAAGGAGTCTTCTACCACCCCACTACCACTATCAGATTAGAGCCATAAAGGAGACATCTACCACCACACTACCACTATCAGATTAGAGCCATAAAGGAGACTAAACATCTACCACTATCAGATTAGAGACATAAAGGAGCCTAGACATCTACCACCCCACTACCACTATCAGATTAGAACCATAAAGGGGAATCTACCACTATAAAATTAGAGCCATAAAGGAGACTAAACATCGACCACTATCAGATTAGAGACATAAAGGAGACTAGACATCTACCAACCAACTCCCACTATCAGATTAGAATCATAAAGGGAACTATACATCTACCACTATCTAATTACAGCCATAAAGGAGGCTAGACATCTACAAACCCACTACCACTATCAGATTAGAGACATAAAGGAGACATCTACCACTATCAGATTAGAGACATAAAGGAGCCTAGACATCTACCACCCCACTACCACTATCCGATTACAGCCATAAGGGAGACTAGATCTCTACCACCCCACTACCACTATCATATTAGAACCATAAAGGAGACTATACATCTACCACTATCAGATTAGAGCCATAAAGGAGACTAGACGTCTACCACCACACTACCACTATCAGATTAGAGACATAAAGGAGCCTAGACATCTACCACCCCACCACCACTATCAGATTAGAGCCATAAAGGAGACATCTACCACCACGCTACCACTATCAGATAAGATCCATAAAGGAGACTAGACATCTACCACTATCAGATTAGAGCCATAAAGAAGACTAGACATCTACAACCTCACTACCCACTATCAGAATAGAGACATAAAGGGGACATCTACCACTATCAGATTAGAGCCATAAAGGAGACTAGACATCTACCACCCCACTACCGCTATCAGATTAGAACCATAAAGGAGACTAGACATTTACCACCACACTACCACTATCAGATTAGAATCATAAAGGAGACTAGACATCTACCACCCCACTACCACTATCAGATTAGAGACATAAAGGGTACATCTACCACTATCATCTTAGAGCCATAAAGGAGTCTTCTACCACCCCACTACCACTATCATATTAGAACCATAAAGGAGACTATACATCTACCACTATCAGATTAGAGCCATAAAGGAGACTAGACGTCTACCACCACACTACCACTATCAGATTAGAATCATAAAGGAAACTAGACATCTACCACTATCAGATTAGAGCCATAAAGGAGCCTAGACATCTACAACCTCACTACCCACTATCAGATTAGAGACATAAAGGGGACATCTACCACTATCAGATTAGAGCCATAAAGGAGACATCCACAACCTCACTACCCACTATCAGATTAGAGACATAAAGGAGCCTAGACATCTACCACCCCACTACCACTATCATATTAGAACCATAAAGGAGACATCTACCACCACACTACCACTATCAGATTAGAGACATCAAGGAGCCTAGACATCTACCACTATCACCTTAGAGCCATAAAGGAGTCTTCTACCACCCCACTACCACTATCATATTAGAACCATAAAGGAGACTATACATCTACCACTATCAGATTCGAGCCATAAAGGAGACTAGACATCTACCACTATCAGATTAGAGCCATAAATGAGACTAGACATCTCCCACTATCAGATTAAAGCCATAAAGGAGGCTAGACATCTACAACCCCACTACCACTGTCAGATTAGAGACATAAAGGAGCCTAGACATCGACCACCCCACTACCACTATCAGATTAGAGCCATAAAGGAGACTAGACATCTACCACTATCAGATTAGAACCATAAAGGAGACTAGAGATCTACCACCCCACAATCACTATCAGATTAGAACCATAAAGGAGCCTAGACATCTACCACTATCAGATTAGAGCCATAAAGGAGACTAGACATCTACCACCCCACTACCACTGTCAGATTAGAGACATAAAGGAGCCTAGACATCGACCACCCCACTACCACTATCAGATTAGAACCATAAAGGAGACTAGACATCTACCACTATCAGATTAGAGCCATAAATGAGACTAGACATCTACCACCCCACTACCACTATCAGATTAGAACCCTAAAGGAGACTAGACATCTACCACCACAGTACTACCACTTTCAGATTAGAGACATAAAGGAGACTAGACATCTACCTCCCCACTACTACTATCAGATTAGAGCCATAAAGGAGACATCTACCACCACGCTACCACTATCAGATCAGAGCCATAAAGGAGACTAGACATCTACCACTGTCAGATTAGAGCCATAAAGGAGACTAGACATCTACCACCCCACTACCACTAAAAGATTAGAACCAGAAAGGAGACTAGACATCTTCCACCACACTACCACTATCAGATTAGAGACATCAAGGTGCCTAGACATCTACCATCCCACTACCACTATCAGATTAGAGCCATAAAGGGGACATCTACCACTATCAGATTAGAGCCATAAAGGAGTCTTCTACCACCCACTACCACTATCATATTAGAACCATAAAGGAGACTAGACATCTACCACTATCAGATTAGAGACAGAAAGGAGACTAGACATCTACCACTATCACATTAGAGCCATAAAGGAGGCTAGACATCTACAACCCCACTACCACTGTCAGATTAGAGACATAAAGGAGACTAGACATCTACCACTATCAGATTAGAGCCATAAAGGAGACTAGACATCTACCACTATCAGATTAGAGCCATAAAGGAGACTAGACATCTACCACTATCAGATTAGAGACATAAAGGAGACTAGACATCTACCACTATCAGATTAGAGCCATAAAGGAGGCTAGACATCTACAACCCCACTACCACTGTCAGATTAGAGACATAAAGGAGCCTAGACATCTACCACCTCACTACCACTATCAGATTAGAGCCATAAAGGAGACTAGACATCTACCTCCCCACTACTACAATCAGATTAGAGCCATAAAGGAGTCATCTACCACTATCAGATTAGAGCCATAAAGGAGACATCTACCACCCCACTATAACTTTCAGATTAGAGCCATAAAGGAGTCATCTACCACTATCAGATTAGAGCCATAAAGGAGACATCTACCACCCCACTATCACGTTCAGATTAGAGCCATAAAGGAGTCATCTACCACTATCAGATTAGAGCCATAAAGGAGACATCTACCACCCCACTATCACTTTCAGATTAGAGCCATAAAGGAGTCATCTACCACTATCAGATTAGAGCCATAAAGGAGCGGTCTACCACCCCACTACCACTATCAGATTAGAGCCATAAATTAGACTAGACATCTACCACTATCATATTAGAGCCATAAAGGAGACTAGACATCTACCACTATCAGATTAGAGCCATAAAGGAGACTAGACATCTACCACCACACTACCACTATCAGATTAAAACCATAAAGGAGACTAGACATCTACCACTATCAGATTAGAGCCATAAATGAGACTAGACATCTCCCACTATCAGATTAGAGCCATAAAGGAGGCTAGACATCTACAACCCCACTACCACTGTCAGATTAGAGACATAAAGGAGCCTAGACATCGACCACCCCACTACCACTATCAGATTAGAGCCATAAAGGAGACTAGACACCTACCACTATCAGATTAGAGCCCTAAAGGAGACTAGACATCTACCACTATCAGATTAGAACCATAAAGGAGACTAGAGATCTACCACCCCACAATCACTATCAGATTAGAACCATAAAGGAGCCTAGACATCTACCACTATCAGATTAGAGCCATAAAGGAGACTAGACATCTACCACCCCAAAACCACTATCAGATTAGAACCATAAAGGAGACTAGACATCTACCACTATCAGATTAGAGCCATAAATGAGACTAGACATCTACCACCCCACTACCACTATCAGATTAGAACCATAAAGGAGACTAGACATCTACACCACACTACCACTATCAGATTAGAACCATAAAGGAGACTAGACATCTATCACTATCAGATTAGAGACATAAAGGAGCCTAGACATCTACCACCCCACTACCACTATCAGATTAGAGACATAAAGTGGACATCTACCACTATCAGATTAGAGACATAAAGGAGGCTAGACATCTACCTCCCCACTACTACTATCAGATTAGAGACATAAAGGAGTCTTCTACCACCCCACTACCACTATCAGATTAGAGCCCTAAAGGAGACTAGACATCTACCACCACAGTACTACCACTATCAGATTAGAGCCATAAAGGAGACTAGACATCTACCTCCCCACTACTACTATCAGATTAGAGCCATAAAGGAGACATCTACCACCACGCTACCACTATCAGATCAGAGCCATAAAGGAGACTAGACATCTACCACTGTCAGATTAGAGCCATAAAGGAGACTAGACATCTACCACCCCACTACCACTATCAGATTAGAACCATAAAGGAGACTAGACATCTACCACCACACTACCACTATCAGATCAGAGCCATAAAGGAGACTAGACATCTACCACTATCAGATTAGAGCCATAAAGGAGCGATCTACCACCCCACTACCACTATCAGATTGGAGCCATAAAGGAGACCAGACATCTACCACCCCACTAACACTATCACATTAGAGCCATAAACGAGACTAGACATCTACCTCCCCACTACTACTATCAGATTAAAGACAGAAAGGAGTATTCTACCACCCCACTACCACTATCATATTAGAACCATAAAGGAGACATCTACCACCACAGTACCACTATCAGATTAGAGCCATAAAGGAGACTAGACATCTATCACTATCAGATTAGAGACATAAAGGAGTCTTCTACCACCCCACTACCACTATCAGATTAGAGCCATAAAGGAGACTAGACATCTACAACCCCACTACCACTATCAGATTAGAGACATAAAGGAGCCTAGACATCTACCACCCCACTACCACTATCACATTAGAGCCATAAACGAGACTAGACATCTACCTCCCCAGTACTACTATCAGATTAAAGACAGAAAGGAGTCTTCTACCACCCCACTACCACTATCATATTAGAGCCATAAAGGAGACATCTACCACCCCACTACCACTATCAGATTAGAACCATAAAGGGGACTAGACATCTACCACTATCAGATTAGAGACATAAAGGAGCCTAGACATCTACCACCCCACTACCACTATCATATTAGAGACATAAAGGGGACATCTACCACTATCAGATTAGAGACATAAAGGAGTCTTCTACCACCCCACTACCACTATCAGATTAGAGCCATAAAGGAGGCTAGACATCTACAACCCCACTACCACTATCAGATTAGAGACATAAAGGAGCCTAGACATCTACCACCCCACTACCACTATCACATTAGAGCCATAAACGAGACTAGACATCTACCTCCCCAGTACTACTATCAGATTAAAGACAGAAAGGAGTCTTCTACCACCCCACTACCACTATCATATTAGAGCCATAAAGGAGACATCTACCACCACACTACCACTATCAGTTTAGAGCCATAAAGGAGACTAGACATCTATCACTATCAGATTAGAGCCATAAAGGAGACTAGACATCTACCACTATCAGATTAGAGACATAAAGGAGTCTTCTACTACCCCACTACCACTATCAGATTAGAGCCATAAAGGAGACTAGACATCTACCACCCCAAAACCACTATCAGATTAGAACCATAAAGGAGACTAGACATCTACCACTATCAGATTAGAGCCATAAATGAGACTAGACATCTACCACCCCACTACCACTATCAGATTAGAACCATAAAGGAGACTAGACATCTACACCACACTACCACTATCAGATTAGAACCATAAAGGAGACTAGACATCTATCACTATCAGATTAGAGACATAAAGGAGCCTAGACATCTACCACCCCACTACCACTATCAGATTAGAGACATAAAGTGGACATCTACCACTATCAGATTAGAGACATAAAGGAGGCTAGACATCTACCTCCCCACTACTACTATCAGATTAGAGACATAAAGGAGTCTTCTACCACCCCACTACCACTATCAGATTAGAGCCCTAAAGGAGACTAGACATCTACCACCACAGTACTACCACTATCAGATTAGAGCCATAAAGGAGACTAGACATCTACCTCCCCACTACTACTATCAGATTAGAGCCATAAAGGAGACATCTACCACCACGCTACCACTATCAGATCAGAGCCATAAAGGAGACTAGACATCTATCACTGTCAGATTAGAGCCATAAAGGAGACTAGACATCTACCACCCCACTACCACTATCAGATTAGAACCATAAAGGAGACTAGACATCTACCACCACACTACCACTATCAGATCAGAGCCATAAAGGAGACTAGACATCTACCACTATCAGATTAGAGCCATAAAGGAGCGATCTACCACCCCACTACCACTATCAGATTAGAGCCATAAAGGAGACCAGACATCTACCACCCCACTAACACTATCACATTAGAGCCATAAACGAGACTAGACATCTACCTCCCCACTACTACTATCAGATTAAAGACAGAAAGGAGTATTCTACCACCCCACTACCACTATCATATTAGAGCCATAAAGGAGACATCTACCACCACAGTACCACTATCAGATTAGAGCCATAAAGGAGACTAGACATCTATCACTATCAGATTAGAGACATAAAGGAGTCTTCTACCACCCCACTACCACTATCAGATTAGAGCCATAAAGGAGACTAGACATCTACAACCCCACTACCACTATCAGATTAGAGACATAAAGGAGCCTAGACATCTACCACCCCACTACCACTATCACATTAGAGCCATAAACGAGACTAGACATCTACCTCCCCAGTACTACTATCAGATTAAAGACAGAAAGGAGTCTTCTACCACCCCACTACCACTATCATATTAGAGCCATAAAGGAGACATCTACCACCCCACTACCACTATCAGATTAGAACCATAAAGGGGACTAGACATCTACCACTATCAGATTAGAGACATAAAGGAGCCTAGACATCTACCACCCCACTACCACTATCATATTAGAGACATAAAGGGGACATCTACCACTATCAGATTAGAGACATAAAGGAGTCTTCTACCACCCCACTACCACTATCAGATTAGAGCCATAAAGGAGGCTAGACATCTACAACCCCACTACCACTATCAGATTAGAGACATAAAGGAGACTAGACATCTACCTCCCCACTACTACTATCAGATTAGAGCCATAAAGGAGACATCTACCACCACGCTACCACTATCAGATCAGAGCCATAAAGGAGACTAGACATCTACCACTGTCAGATTAGAGCCATAAAGGAGACTAGACATCTACCACCCCACTACCACTATCAGATTAGAACCATAAAGGAGACTAGACATCTACCACCACACTACCACTATCAGATCAGAGCCATAAAGGAGACTAGACATCTACCACTATCAGATTAGAGCCATAAAGGAGCGATCTACCACCCCACTACCACTATCAGATTAGAGCCATAAAGGAGACCAGACATCTACCACCCCACTAACACTATCACATTAGAGCCATAAACGAGACTAGACATCTACCTCCCCACTACTACTATCAGATTAAAGACAGAAAGGAGGATATTCTACCACCCCCCTACCACTATCATATTAGAACCATAAAGGAGACATCTACCACCACAGTACCACTATCAGATTAGAGCCATAAAGGAGACTAGACATCTATCACTATCAGATTAGAGACATAAAGGAGTCTTCTACCACCCCACTACCACTATCAGATTAGAGCATAAAGGAGACTAGACATCTACAACCCCACTACCACTATCAGATTAGAGACATAAAGGAGCCTAGACATCTACCACCCCACTACCACTATCACATTAGAGCCATAAACGAGACTAGACATCTACCTCCCCAGTACTACTATCAGATTAAAGACAGAAAGGAGTCTTCTACCACCCCACTACCACTATCATATTAGAGCCATAAAGGAGACATCTACCACCCCACTACCACTATCAGATTAGAACCATAAGGGGACTAGACATCTACCACTATCAGATTAGAGACATAAAGGAGCCTAGACATCTACCACCCCACTACCACTATCACATTAGAGCCATAAACGAGACTAGACATCTACCTCCCCAGTACTACTATCAGATTAAAGACAGAAAGGAGTCTTCTACCACCCCACTACCACTATCATATTAGAGCCATAAAGGAGACATCTACCACCACACTACCACTATCAGTTTAGAGCCATAAAGGAGACTAGACATCTATCACTATCAGATTAGAGCCATAAAGGAGACTAGACATCTACCACTATCAGATTAGAGACATAAAGGAGTCTTCTACTACCCCACTACCACTATCAGATTAGAGCCATAAAGGAGGCTAGACATCTACAACCCCACTACCACTATCAGATTAGAGACATAAAGGAGCCTAGACATCTACCACTATCAGATTAGAGCCATAAAGGAGACATCTACCCACCACACTACCACTATCAGATTAGAGCCATAAAGGAGACTAGACATCTACCACTATCATATTAGAGCCATAAAGGAGACTAGACATCTACCACTATCAGATTAGAGCCCATAAATTAGACTAGACATCTCCCCACTACCACTATCAGATTAGAACCATTAAGGAGACTAGACATCTACCACCACACTACCACTATCAGATTAGAACCATAAAGGAGACTAGACATCTATCACTATCAGATTAGAGACATAAAGGAGCCTAGACATCTATCATCCCACTATCACTATCAGATTAGAGCCATAAAGGAGGCTAGACATCTACCTCCCCACTACTAATATCAGATTAGACATAAAGGAGTCTTCTACCACCCCACTACCACTATAGATTAGAGCCATAAAGGAGACTAGACATCACCTCCCCACTACTACTATCAGATTAGAGCCATAAAGGAGACATCTACCACCACGCTACCACTATCAGATCAGAGCCATAAAGGAGACTAGACATCTACCACTGTCAGATTAGAGCCATAAAGGGAGACTAGACATCTACCACCCCCACTACCACTATCAGATTAGAACCATAAAGGAGACTAGACAGTCTACCACCACACTACCACTATCAGATCAGAGCCATAAAGGAGACTAGACATCTACCCACTATCAGATAGAGCCATAAAGGAGACTAGACATCTACCACCCCACTACCACTAAAAGATTAGAACCATAAAGGAGACTAGACATCTACCACCACACTACCACTATCAGATTAGAGCCAAAAAAAGGGATCTACCTCCCCAGTACTACTATCAGATAAAGACAGAAAGGAGTCTTCTACCACCCCACTACCACTATCATATTAGAGCCATAAAGGAGACATCTACCACCCACTACCACTATCAGATTAGAACCATAAAGGGGACTAGACATCTACCACTATCAGATTAGAGACATAAAGGAGCCTAGACATCTACCACCCCACTACCCACTTAATATTAGAGACATAAAGGGGACATCTACCACTATCAGATTAGAGACTAAAGGAGTCTTCTACCACCCCACTACCACTATCAGATTAGACCATAAAGGAGGCTAGACATTACAACCCCACTACCACTATCAGATTAGAGACATAAAGGAGCCTAGACATTACCACCCACTACCACTATCACATTAGAGCCATAAACGAGACTAGACATCTACCTCCCAGTACTACTATCAGATAAAGACAGAAAGGAGTCTTCTACCACCCCACTACCACTATCATATTAGAGCCAAAGGAGACATCTACCACCACACTACAACTATCAGTTAGAGCCATAAAGGAGACTAGACATCTATCACTATCAGATTAGAGNCTATCAGATTAGAACCATAAAGGAGACTAGACATCTACACCACACTACCACTATCAGATTAGAACCATAAAGGACGACCTAAGACACTACCACTATCAGATTAGAACATAAAGGAGCCTAGACATCTACCACCCCACTACCACTATCAGATTAGAGACATAAAGTGGACATCTACCACTATCAGATTAGAGACATAAAGGAGGCTAGACATCTACCTCCCCACTACTACTATCAGATTAGAGACATAAAGGAGTCTCTACCACCCCACTACCACTATCAGATTAGAGCCCTAAAGGAGACTAGACATCTACCACCACAGTACTACCACTATCAGATTAGAGCCATAAAGGAGACTAGACATCTACCTCCCCACTACTACTATCAGATTAGAGCCATAAAGGAGACATCTACCACCACGCTACCACTATCAGATCAGAGCCATAAAGGAGACTAGACATCTATCACTGTCAGATTAGAGCCATAAAGGAGACTAGACATCTACCACCCCACTACCACTATCAGATTAGAACCATAAAGGAGACTAGACATCTACCACCACACTACCACTATCAGATCAGAGCCATAAAGGAGACTAGACATCTACCACTATCAGATTAGAGCCATAAAGGGAGCGATCTACCACCCCACTACCACTATCAGATTAGAGCCATAAAGGAGACCAGACATCTACCACCCCACTAACACTATCACATTAGAGCCATAAACGAGACTAGACATCTACCTCCCCACTACTACTATCAGATTAAAGACAGAAAGGAGTATTCTACCACCCCACTACCACTATCATATTAGAGCCATAAAGGAGACATCTACCACCACAGTACCACTATCAGATTAGAGCCATAAAGGAGACTAGACATCTATCACTATCAGATTAGAGACATAAAGGAGTCTTCTACCACCCCACTACCACTATCAGATTAGAGCCATAAAGGAGACTAGACATCTACAACCCCACTACCACTATCAGATTAGAGACATAAAGGAGCCTAGACATCTACCACCCCACTACCACTATCACATTAGAGCCATAAACGAGACTAGACATCTACCTCCCCAGTACTACTATCAGATTAAAGACAGAAAGGAGTCTTCTACCACCCCACTACCACTATCATATTAGAGCCATAAAGGAGACATCTACCACCCCACTACCACTATCAGATTAGAACCATAAAGGGGACTAGACATCTACCACTATCAGATTAGAGACATAAAGGAGCCTAGACATCTACCACCCCACTACCACTATCATATTAGAGACATAAAGGGGGACATCTACCACTATCAGATTAGAGACATAAAGGAGTCTTCTACCACCCCACTACCACTATCAGATTAGAGCCATAAAGGAGGCTAGACATCTACAACCCCACTACCACTATCAGATTAGAGACATAAAGGAGACTAGACATCTACCTCCCCACTACTACTATCAGATTAGAGCCATAAAGGAGACATCTACCACCACGCTACCACTATCAGATCAGAGCCATAAAGGAGACTAGACATCTACCACTGTCAGATTAGAGCCATAAAGGAGACTAGACATCTACCACCCCACTACCACTATCAGATTAGAACCATAAAGGAGACTAGACATCTACCACCACACTACCACTATCAGATCAGAGCCATAAAGGAGACTAGACATCTACCACTATCAGATTAGAGCCATAAAGGAGCGATCTACCACCCCACTACCACTATCAGATTAGAGCCATAAAGGAGACCAGACATCTACCACCCCACTAACACTATCACATTAGAGCCATAAACGAGACTAGACATCTACCTCCCCACTACTACTATCAGATTAAAGACAGAAAGGAGTATTCTACCACCCCCACTACCACTATCATATTAGAACCATAAAGGAGACATCTACCACCACAGTACCACTATCAGATTAGAGCCATAAAGGAGACTAGACATCTATCACTATCAGATTAGAGACATAAAGGAGTCTTCTACCACCCCACTACCACTATCAGATTAGAGCCATAAAGGAGACTAGACATCTACAACCCCACTACCACTATCAGATTAGAGACATAAAGGAGCCTAGACATCTACCACCCCACTACCACTATCACATTAGAGCCATAAACGAGACTAGACATCTACCTCCCCAGTACTACTATCAGATTAAAGACAGAAAGGAGTCTTCTACCACCCCACTACCACTATCATATTAGAGCCATAAAGGAGACATCTACCACCCCACTACCACTATCAGATTAGAACCATAAAGGGGACTAGACATCTACCACTATCAGATTAGAGACATAAAGGAGCCTAGACATCTACCACCCCACTACCACTATCACATTAGAGCCATAAACGAGACTAGACATCTACCTCCCCAGTACTACTATCAGATTAAAGACAGAAAGGAGTCTTCTACCACCCCACTACCACTATCATATTAGAGCCATAAAGGAGACATCTACCACCACACTACCACTATCAGTTTAGAGCCATAAAGGAGACTAGACATCTATCACTATCAGATTAGAGCCATAAAGGAGACTAGACATCTACCACTATCAGATTAGAGACATAAAGGAGTCTTCTACTACCCCACTACCACTATCAGATTAGAGCCATAAAGGAGGCTAGACATCTACAACCCCACTACCACTATCAGATTAGAGACATAAAGGAGCCTAGACATCTACCACTATCAGATTAGAGCCATAAAGGAGACATCTACCACCACACTACCACTATCAGATTAGAGCCATAAAGGAGACTAGACATCTACCACTATCATATTAGAGCCATAAAGGAGACTAGACATCTACCACTATCAGATTAGAGCCATAAATTAGACTAGACATCTCCCCACTACCACTATCAGATTAGAACCATTAAGGAGACTAGACATCTACCACCACACTACCACTATCAGATTAGAACCATAAAGGAGACTAGACATCTATCACTATCAGATTAGAGACATAAAGGAGCCTAGACATCTATCATCCCACTATCACTATCAGATTAGAGCCATAAAGGAGGCTAGACATCTACCTCCCCACTACTAATATCAGATTAGAGACATAAAGGAGTCTTCTACCACCCCACTACCACTATCAGATTAGAGCCATAAAGGAGACTAGACATCTACCTCCCCACTACTACTATCAGATTAGAGCCATAAAGGAGACATCTACCACCACGCTACCACTATCAGATCAGAGCCATAAAGGAGACTAGACATCTACCACTGTCAGATTAGAGCCATAAAGGAGACTAGACATCTACCACCCCACTACCACTATCAGATTAGAACCATAAAGGAGACTAGACATCTACCACCACACTACCACTATCAGATCAGAGCCATAAAGGAGACTAGACATCTACCACTATCAGATTAGAGCCATAAAGGAGACTAGACATCTACCACCCCACTACCACTAAAAGATTAGAACCAGAAAGGAGACTAGACATCTACCACCACACTACCACTATCAGATTAGAGCCAAAAAGGAGGGATCTACCTCCCCAGTACTACTATCAGATTAAAGACAGAAAGGAGTCTTCTACCACCCCACTACCACTATCATATTAGAGCCATAAAGGAGACATCTACCACCCCACTACCACTATCAGATTAGAACCATAAAGGGGACTAGACATCTACCACTATCAGATTAGAGACATAAAGGAGCCTAGACATCTACCACCCCACTACCACTATCATATTAGAGACATAAAGGGGACATCTACCACTATCAGATTAGAGACATAAAGGAGTCTTCTACCACCCCACTACCACTATCAGATTAGAGCCATAAAGGAGGCTAGACATCTACAACCCCACTACCACTATCAGATTAGAGACATAAAGGAGCCTAGACATCTACCACCCCACTACCACTATCACATTAGAGCCATAAACGAGACTAGACATCTACCTCCCCAGTACTACTATCAGATTAAAGACAGAAAGGAGTCTTCTACCACCCCACTACCACTATCATATTAGAGCCATAAAGGAGACATCTACCACCACACTACCACTATCAGTTTAGAGCCATAAAGGAGACTAGACATCTATCACTATCAGATTAGAGCCATAAAGGAGACTAGACATCTACCACTATCAGATTAGAGACATAAAGGAGTCTTCTACTACCCCACTACCACTATCAGATTAGAGCCATAAAGGAGACTAGACATCTACCACCCCAAAACCACTATCAGATTAGAACCATAAAGGAGACTAGACATCTACCACTATCAGATTAGAGCCATAAATGAGACTAGACATCTACCACCCCACTACCACTATCAGATTAGAACCATAAAGGAGACTAGACATCTACACCACACTACCACTATCAGATTAGAACCATAAAGGAGACTAGACATCTATCACTATCAGATTAGAGACATAAAGGAGCCTAGACATCTACCACCCCACTACCACTATCAGATTAGAGACATAAAGTGGACATCTACCACTATCAGATTAGAGACATAAAGGAGGCTAGACATCTACCTCCCCACTACTACTATCAGATTAGAGACATAAAGGAGTCTTCTACCACCCCACTACCACTATCAGATTAGAGCCCTAAAGGAGACTAGACATCTACCACCACAGTACTACCACTATCAGATTAGAGCCATAAAGGAGACTAGACATCTACCTCCCCACTACTACTATCAGATTAGAGCCATAAAGGAGACATCTACCACCACGCTACCACTATCAGATCAGAGCCATAAAGGAGACTAGACATCTATCACTGTCAGATTAGAGCCATAAAGGAGACTAGACATCTACCACCCCACTACCACTATCAGATTAGAACCATAAAGGAGACTAGACATCTACCACCACACTACCACTATCAGATCAGAGCCATAAAGGAGACTAGACATCTACCACTATCAGATTAGAGCCATAAAGGAGCGATCTACCACCCCACTACCACTATCAGATTAGAGCCATAAAGGAGACCAGACATCTACCACCCCACTAACACTATCACATTAGAGCCATAAACGAGACTAGACATCTACCTCCCCACTACTACTATCAGATTAAAGACAGAAAGGAGTATTCTACCACCCCACTACCACTATCATATTAGAGCCATAAAGGAGACATCTACCACCACAGTACCACTATCAGATTAGAGCCATAAAGGAGACTAGACATCTATCACTATCAGATTAGAGACATAAAGGAGTCTTCTACCACCCCACTACCACTATCAGATTAGAGCCATAAAGGAGACTAGACATCTACAACCCCACTACCACTATCAGATTAGAGACATAAAGGAGCCTAGACATCTACCACCCCACTACCACTATCACATTAGAGCCATAAACGAGACTAGACATCTACCTCCCCAGTACTACTATCAGATTAAAGACAGAAAGGAGTCTTCTACCACCCCACTACCACTATCATATTAGAGCCATAAAGGAGACATCTACCACCCCACTACCACTATCAGATTAGAACCATAAAGGGGACTAGACATCTACCACTATCAGATTAGACACATAAAGGAGCCTAGACATCTACCACCCCACTACCACTATCATATTAGAGACATAAAGGGGACATCTACCACTATCAGATTAGAGACATAAAGGAGTCTTCTACCACCCCACTACCACTATCAGATTAGAGCCATAAAGGAGGCTAGACATCTACAACCCCACTACCACTATCAGATTAGAGACATAAAGGAGACTAGACATCTACCTCCCCACTACTACTATCAGATTAGAGCCATAAAGGAGACATCTACCACCACGCTACCACTATCAGATCAGAGCCATAAAGGAGACTAGACATCTACCACTGTCAGATTAGAGCCATAAAGGAGACTAGACATCTACCACCCCACTACCACTATCAGATTAGAACCATAAAGGAGACTAGACATCTACCACCACACTACCACTATCAGATCAGAGCCATAAAGGAGACTAGACATCTACCACTATCAGATTAGAGCCATAAAGGAGACTAGACATCTACCACCCCACTACCACTAAAAGATTAGAACCAGAAAGGAGACTAGACATCTACCACCACACTACCACTATCAGATTAGAGCCAAAAAGGAGGGATCTACCACCACACTACCACTGTCAGATTAGAGACATAAAGGAGCCTAGACATCTACCACTATCAGATTAGAGCCATAAAGGAGCCTAGACATCTACCACCACACTACCACTATCAGAATAGAGTCATAAAGGAGACTACACATCTACCACCACACTACCACTATCAGATTAGAGCCATAAAGGAGACTAGACATCTATCACTATCAGATTAGAGACATAAAGGAGCCTAGACATCTACCACCCCACTACCACTATCAGATTAGAGCCATAAATGAGACTAGACATCTACCACCACACTACCACTATCAGATTAAAACCATAAAGGAGACTAGACATCTACCACTATCAGATTAGAGCCATAAAGGAGACTAGACATCTACCACTATCAGATTAGAGCCATAAAGGAGGCTAGACATCTACAACCCCACTACCACTGTCAGATTAGAGACATAAAGGAGCCTAGACATCGACCACCCCTCTACCACTATCAGATTATAGCAATAAAGGAGACTAGACATCTACCACTATCAGATTAGAGCCATAAAGGAGACTAGACATCTACCACCCCACTACCACTATCAGATTAAAACCATAAAGGAGACTAGACATCTACCACTATCAGATTAGAGCCATAAAGGAGCCTAGACATCGACCACCCCACTACCACTATCAGATTAGAGCCATAAAGGAGACTAGACATCTACCTCCCCACTACTACTATGAGATTAGAGCCATAAAGGAGACATCTACCACCCCACTATCACTTTCAGATTAGAGCCATAAAGGAGTCATCTACCACTATCAGATTAGAGCCATAAAGGAGCGATCAACCACCCCACTACCACTATCAGATTAGAGCCATAAAGGAGCGATCTACCACCCCACTACCACTATCAGATTAGAGCCATAAAGGAGACTAGACATCTACCACTATCAGATTAGAGACATAAAGGAGTCTTCTACCACCCCACTACCACTATCAGATTAGAGCCATAAAGGAGGCTAGACATCTACAACCCCACTACCACTATCAGATTAGAGACATAAAGGAGCCTAGACATCTACCACCCCACTACCACTATAACATTAGAGCCATAAACGAGACTAGACATCTACAACCCCACTACCACTATCAGATTAGAGACATAAAGGAGCCTAGACATCTACCACTATCAGATTAGAGACATAAAGGAGACTAGACATCTACCACCGCACTACCACTATCAGATTAGAACCATAAAGGAGACTAGACATCTATCACTATCACATCTACCTCCCCACTACTACTATCAGATTAAAGACAGAAAGGAGTATTCTACCACCCCACTACCACTATCATATTAGAGCCATAAAGGAGACATCTACCACCACACTACCACTATCAGATTAGAGCCATAAAGGAGACTAGACATCTATCACTATCAGATTAGAGCCATAAAGGAGACTAGACATCTACCACTATCAGATTAGAGACATAAAGGAGTCTTCTACCACCCCACTACCACTATCAGATTAGAGCCATAAAGGAGGCTAGACATCTACAACCCCACTACCACTATCAGATTAGAGACATAAAGGAGCCTAGTCATCTACCACTATCAGATTAGAGCCATAAAGCAGACTAGACATCTACCACCCCACTACCACTATCAGATTAGAACCATAAAGGAGGCTAGACATCTACAACCCCACTACCACTATCAGATTAGAGACATAAAGGAGCCTAGACATCTACCACTATCACATTAGAGCCATAAACGAGACTAGACATCTACCTCCCCAGTACTACTATCAGATTAAAGACAGAAAGGAGTCTTCTACCACCACACTACCACTATCAGTTTAGAGCCATAAAGGAGACTAGACATCTATCACTATCAGATTAGAGCCATAAAGGAGACTAGACATCTACCACCCCACTACCACTATCAGATTAGAGACATAAAGGAGCCTAGACATCTACCACTATCAGATTAGAGCCATAAAGGAGACTAGACATCTACCACCCCACTACCACTATCAGATTAGAACCATAAAGGAGACTATACATCTATCACTATCAGATTAGAGACATAAAGGAGCCTAGACATCTACCACCCCACTACCACTATCAGATTAGAGACATAAAGGGGACATCTACCACTATCAGATTAGAGACATAAAGGAGTCTTCTACCACCCCACTACCACTATCAGATTAGAGCCATAAAGGAGGCTAGACATCTACAAACCCACAACAACTATCAGATTAGAGACATAAAGGAGCCTAGACATCTACCACCCAACTACCACTATCAGATTAGAACCATAAAGGAGACTAGACATCTACCTCCCCACTACTACTATCACATTAGAGCCATAAACGAGACTAGACATCTACCTCCCCAGTACTACTATCAGATTAAAGACAGAAAGGAGTCTTCTACCACCCCACTACCACTATCATATTAAAGCCATAAAGGAGACATCTACCACCACACTACCACTATCAGTTTAGAGCCATAAAGGAGACTAGACATCTATCACTATCAGATTAGAGCCATAAAGGAGACTAGACATCTACCACTATCAGATTAGAGACATAAAGGAGTCTTCTACCACCCCACTACCACTATCAGATTAGAGCCATAAAGGAGGCTAGACATCTACAACCCCACTACCACTATCAGATTAGAGACATAAAGGAGCCTAGACATCTACCACTATCAGATTAGAGCCATAAAGGAGACATCTACCACCACACTACCACTATCAGATTAGAGCCATAAAGGAGACTAGACATCTACCACTATCAGATTAGAGCCATAAAGGAGACTAGACATCTACCACCCCACTACCACTATCAGATTAGAACCATAAAGGAGACTAGACATCTATCACTATCAGATTAGAGACATAAAGGAGCCTAGACATCTACCACCCCACTACCACTATCAGATTAGAGACATAAAGGGGACATCTACCACTATCAGATTAGAGCCATAAAGGAGGCTAGACATCTACAACCCCACAACCACTATCAGATTAGAGACATAAAGGAGCCTAGACATCTACCACCCCACTACCACTATCACATTAGAGCCATAAAGGAGGCTAGACATCTACCTCCCCACTACTAATATCAGATTAGAGACATAAAGGAGTCTTCTACCACCCCACTACCACTATCAGATTAGAGCCCTAAAGGAGACTAGACATCTACCACCACAGTACTACCACTATCAGATTAGAGCCATAAAGGAGACTAGACATCTACCTCCCCACTACTACTATCAGATTAGAGCCATAAAGGAGACATCTACCACCACGCTACCACTCTCAGATCAGAGCCATAAAGGAGCCTAGACATCTACCACTGTCAGATTAGAGCCATAAAGGAGACTAGACATCTACCACCCCACTACCACTATCAGAATAGAACCATAAAGGAGACTAGACATCTACCACCACACTACCACCATCAGATCAGAGCCATAAAGGAGACTAGACATCTACCACTATCAGATTAGAGCACTAAAGGAGACTAGACATCTACCACCCCACTACCACTAAAAGATTAGAACCAGAAAGGAGACTAGACATCTACCTCCACACTACTACTATCAGATTAGAGCCATGAAGGAGACATCTACCACCCCACTATCACTTTCAGATTAGAGCCATAAAGGAGTAATCTACCACTATCAGATTAGAGCCATAAAGGAGACATCTACCACAATCATATTAGAGCCATAAAGGAGGCTAGACATCTACAACCCCACTACCACTATCAGATCAAAGCGATAAAGGGGTCTTCTACCACCCCACTACCACTATCATATTAGAGCCATAAAGGAGACATCTACCACCACGCTACCACTATCAGATCAGAGCCATAAAGGAGACTAGACATCTACCACTATCAGATTAGAGCCATAAAGGAGACTAGACATCTACCACCCCACTACCACTATCAGATTAGAGACATAAAGGGGACATCTACCACTATCAGATTAGAGCCATAAAGGAGTCTTCTACCACCCCACTACCACTATCACATTAGAACCATAAAGGAGACTAGACATCTACCACTATCAGATTAGAGCCATAAAGGAGGCTAGACATCTACAACCACACTACCACTATCATATTAGAGCCATAAAGGAGACATCTACCACCACACTACCACTTTCATATTAGAGCCATAAAGGAGACATCTACCACCACACTACCACTATCAGATTAGAGCCATAAAGGAGACTAGACATCTACTACTATCAGATTAGAGCATTAACGGAGGCTAGACATCTACAACCCCACTACCACTGTCAGATTAGAGCCATAAAGGAGACTAGACATCTACCTCCCCACTACCACTATCAGATTAGAGCCATAAAGGAGGCTAGACATCTACAACCCCACAACCACTATCAGATTAGAGACATAAAGGAGCCTAGACATCTACCACCCCACTACCACTATCACATTAGAGCCATAAAGGAGGCTAGACATCTACCTCCCCACTACTAATATCAGATTAGAGACATAAAGGAGTCTTCTACCACCCCACTACCACTATCAGATTAGAGCCCTAAAGGAGACTAGACATCTACCACCACAGTACTACCACTATCAGATTAGAGCCATAAAGGAGACTAGACATCTACCTCCCCACTACTACTATCAGATTAGAGCCATAAAGGAGACATCTACCACCACGCTACCACTATCAGATCAGAGCCATAAAGGAGACTAGACATCTACCACTGTCAGATTAGAGCCATAAAGGAGACTAGACATCTACCACCCCACTACCACTATCAGAATAGAACCATAAAGGAGACTAGACATCTACCACCACACTACCACTATCAGATCAGAGCCATAAAGGAGACTAGACATCTACCACTATCAGATTAGAGCACTAAAGGAGACTAGACATCTACCACCCCACTACCACTAAAAGATTAGAACCAGAAAGGAGACTAGACATCTACCTCCACACTACTACTATCAGATTAGAGCCATGAAGGAGACATCTACCACCCCACTATCACTTTCAGATTAGAGCCATAAAGGAGTAATCTACCACTATCAGATTAGAGCCATAAAGGAGACATCTACCACAATCATATTAGAGCCATAAAGGAGGCTAGACATCTACAACCCCACTACCACTATCAGATCAAAGCGATAAAGGGGTCTTCTACCACCCCACTACCACTATCATATTAGAGCCATAAAGGAGACATCTACCACCACGCTACCACTATCAGATCAGAGCCATAAAGGAGACTAGACATCTACCACTATCAGATTAGAGCCATAAAGTAGACTAGACATCTACCACCCCACTACCACTATCAGATTAGAGACATAAAGGGGACATCTACCACTATCAGATTAGAGCCATAAAGGAGTCTTCTACCACCCCACTACCACTATCACATTAGAACCATAAAGGAGACTAGACATCTACCACTATCAGATTAGAGCCATAAAGGAGGCTAGACATCTACAACCACACTACCACTATCATATTAGAGCCATAAAGGAGACATCTACCACCACACTACCACTTTCATATTAGAGCCATAAAGGAGACATCTACCACCACACTACCACTATCAGATTAGAGCCATAAAGGAGACTAGACATCTACTACTATCAGATTAGAGCATTAACGGAGGCTAGACATCTACAACCCCACTACCACTGTCAGATTAGAGCCATAAAGGAGACTAGACATCTACCTCCCCACTACTACTATCAGATTAGAGCCATAAAGGAGACATCTACCACCCCACTATCACTTTCAGATTAGAGCCATAAAGGAGTAATCTACCACTATCAGATTAGAGCCATAAAGGAGACATCTACCACCCCACTACCACCATCATATTCGAGCCATAAAGGAGGCTAGACATCTACAACCCCACTACCACTATCAGATCAAAGCCATAAAGGAGTCTTCTACCACCCCACTACCACTATCATATTAGAGCCATAAGGGAGACATCTACCACCATGCTACCACTATCAGATCAGAGCCATAAAGGAGCCTAGACATCTACCACTATCAGATTAGAGCCATAAAGGAGACTAGACATCTACCACCCCAAAACCACTATCAGATTAGAACCATAAAGGAGACTAGACATCTACCACTATCAGATTAGAGCCATAAATGAGACTAGACATCTACCACCCCACTACCACTATCAGATTAGAACCATAAAGGAGACTAGACATCTACACCACACTACCACTATCAGATTAGAACCATAAAGGAGACTAGACATCTATCACTATCAGATTAGAGACATAAAGGAGCCTAGACATCTACCACCCCACTACCACTATCAGATTAGAGACATAAAGTGGACATCTACCACTATCAGATTAGAGACATAAAGGAGGCTAGACATCTACCTCCCCACTACTACTATCAGATTAGAGACATAAAGGAGTCTTCTACCACCCCACTACCACTATCAGATTAGAGCCCTAAAGGAGACTAGACATCTACCACCACAGTACTACCACTATCAGATTAGAGCCATAAAGGAGACTAGACATCTACCTCCCCACTACTACTATCAGATTAGAGCCATAAAGGAGACATCTACCACCACGCTACCACTATCAGATCAGAGCCATAAAGGAGACTAGACATCTACCACTGTCAGATTAGAGCCATAAAGGAGACTAGACATCTACCACCCCACTACCACTATCAGATTAGAACCATAAAGGAGACTAGACATCTACCACCACACTACCACTATCAGATCAGAGCCATAAAGGAGACTAGACATCTACCACTATCAGATTAGAGCCATAAAGGAGCGATCTACCACCCCACTACCACTATCAGATTAGAGCCATAAAGGAGACCAGACATCTACCACCCCACTAACACTATCACATTAGAGCCATAAACGAGACTAGACATCTACCTCCCCACTACTACTATCAGATTAAAGACAGAAAGGAGTATTCTACCACCCCACTACCACTATCATATTAGAGCCATAAAGGAGACATCTACCACCACAGTACCACTATCAGATTAGAGCCATAAAGGAGACTAGACATCTATCACTATCAGATTAGAGACATAAAGGAGTCTTCTACCACCCCACTACCACTATCAGATTAGAGCCATAAAGGAGACTAGACATCTACAACCCCACTACCACTATCAGATTAGAGACATAAAGGAGCCTAGACATCTACCACCCCACTACCACTATCACATTAGAGCCATAAACGAGACTAGACATCTACCTCCCCAGTACTACTATCAGATTAAAGACAGAAAGGAGTCTTCTACCACCCCACTACCACTATCATATTAGAGCCATAAAGGAGACATCTACCACCCCACTACCACTATCAGATTAGAACCATAAAGGGGACTAGACATCTACCACTATCAGATTAGAGACATAAAGGAGCCTAGACATCTACCACCCCACTACCACTATCATATTAGAGACATAAAGGGGACATCTACCACTATCAGATTAGAGACATAAAGGAGTCTTCTACCACCCCACTACCACTATCAGATTAGAGCCATAAAGGAGGCTAGACATCTACAACCCCACTACCACTATCAGATTAGAGACATAAAGGAGCCTAGACATCTACCACCCCACTACCACTATCACATTAGAGCCATAAACGAGACTAGACATCTACCTCCCCAGTACTACTATCAGATTAAAGACAGAAAGGAGTCTTCTACCACCCCACTACCACTATCACATTAGAACCATAAAGGAGACTAGACATCTACCACTATCAGATTAGAGCCATAAAGGAGGCTAGACATCTACAACCACACTACCACTATCATATTAGAGCCATAAAGGAGACATCTACCACCACACTACCACTTTCATATTAGAGCCATAAAGGAGACATCTACCACCACACTACCACTATCAGATTAGAGCCATAAAGGAGACTAGACATCTACTACTATCAGATTAGAGCATTAACGGAGGCTAGACATCTACAACCCCACTACCACTGTCAGATTAGAGCCATAAAGGAGACTAGACATCTACCTCCCCACTACTACTATCAGATTAGAGCCATAAAGGAGACATCTACCACCCCACTATCACTTTCAGATTAGAGCCATAAAGGAGTAATCTACCACTATCAGATTAGAGCCATAAAGGAGACATCTACCACCCCACTACCACCATCATATTCGAGCCATAAAGGAGGCTAGACATCTACAACCCCACTACCACTATCAGATCAAAGCCATAAAGGAGTCTTCTACCACCCCACTACCACTATCATATTAGAGCCATAAGGGAGACATCTACCACCATGCTACCACTATCAGATCAGAGCCATAAAGGAGCCTAGACATCTACCACTATCAGATTAGAGCCATAAAGGAGACTAGACATCTACCACCCCAAAACCACTATCAGATTAGAACCATAAAGGAGACTAGACATCTACCACTATCAGATTAGAGCCATAAATGAGACTAGACATCTACCACCCCACTACCACTATCAGATTAGAACCATAAAGGAGACTAGACATCTACACCACACTACCACTATCAGATTAGAACCATAAAGGAGACTAGACATCTATCACTATCAGATTAGAGACATAAAGGAGCCTAGACATCTACCACCCCACTACCACTATCAGATTAGAGACATAAAGTGGACATCTACCACTATCAGATTAGAGACATAAAGGAGGCTAGACATCTACCTCCCCACTACTACTATCAGATTAGAGACATAAAGGAGTCTTCTACCACCCCACTACCACTATCAGATTAGAGCCCTAAAGGAGACTAGACATCTACCACCACAGTACTACCACTATCAGATTAGAGCCATAAAGGAGACTAGACATCTACCTCCCCACTACTACTATCAGATTAGAGCCATAAAGGAGACATCTACCACCACGCTACCACTATCAGATCAGAGCCATAAAGGAGACTAGACATCTACCACTGTCAGATTAGAGCCATAAAGGAGACTAGACATCTACCACCCCACTACCACTATCAGATTAGAACCATAAAGGAGACTAGACATCTACCACCACACTACCACTATCAGATCAGAGCCATAAAGGAGACTAGACATCTACCACTATCAGATTAGAGCCATAAAGGAGCGATCTACCACCCCACTACCACTATCAGATTAGAGCCATAAAGGAGACCAGACATCTACCACCCCACTAACACTATCACATTAGAGCCATAAACGAGACTAGACATCTACCTCCCCACTACTACTATCAGATTAAAGACAGAAAGGAGTATTCTACCACCCCACTACCACTATCATATTAGAGCCATAAAGGAGACATCTACCACCACAGTACCACTATCAGATTAGAGCCATAAAGGAGACTAGACATCTATCACTATCAGATTAGAGACATAAAGGAGTCTTCTACCACCTCACTACCACTATCAGATTAGAGCCATAAAGGAGACTAGACATCTACAACCCCACTACCACTATCAGATTAGAGACATAAAGGAGCCTAGACATCTACCACCCCACTACCACTATCACATTAGAGCCATAAACGAGACTAGACATCTACCTCCCCAGTACTACTATCAGATTAAAGACAGAAAGGAGTCTTCTACCACCCCACTACCACTATCATATTAGAGCCATAAAGGAGACATCTACCACCCCACTACCACTATCAGATTAGAACCATAAAGGGGACTAGACATCTACCACTATCAGATTAGAGACATAAAGGAGCCTAGACATCTACCACCCCACTACCACTATCATATTAGAGACATAAAGGGGACATCTACCACTATCAGATTAGAGACATAAAGGAGTCTTCTACCACCCCACTACCACTATCAGATTAGAGCCATAAAGGAGGCTAGACATCTACAACCCCACTACCACTATCAGATTAGAGACATAAAGGAGCCTAGACATCTACCACCCCACTACCACTATCACATTAGAGCCATAAACGAGACTAGACATCTACCTCCCCAGTACTACTATCAGATTAAAGACAGAAAGGAGTCTTCTACCACCCCACTACCACTATCATATTAGAGCCATAAAGGAGACATCTACCACCACACTACCACTATCATATTAGAGCCATAAAGGAGACATCTACCACCACACTACCACTATCAGATTAGAGCCATAAAGGATACTAGACATCTACCACCCCACAACCACTATCAGATTAGAACCATAAAGGACACTAGACATCTACCACTATCAGATTAGAACCATAAAGGAGTCTTCTACCACCCCACCACCACTATCAAATTAGAACCATATAGGAGACTAGACATCTACCACTATCAGATTAGAGCCATAAAGGAGGCTAGACATCTACAACCCCACAACCACTGTCAGATTAGAGCCATAAAGGAGATTAGACATCTACCTCCCCACTACTACTATCAGATTAGAGCCATAAAGGAGACATCTACCACCCCACTATCACTTTCAGATTAGAGCCATAAAGGAGTAATCTACCACTATCAGATTAGAGCCATAAAGGAGACATCTACCACCCCACTACCACCATCATATTAGAGCCATAAAGGAGGCTAGACATCTACAACCCCACTACCACTATCAGATCAAAGCCATAAAGTAGTCTTCTACCACCCCACTACCACTATCATATTAGAGCCATAAAGGAGACATCTACCACCACGCTACCACTATCAGATCAGAGCCATAAAGGAGACTAGACATCTACCACTATCGGATTAGAGCCATAAAGGAGACTAGATATCTACCACCCCACTACCACTATCAGATTAGAACCATAAAGGAGACTATACATCTACCACTATCAGATTGGAACCATAAAGGAGACTAGACATCTACCACCACACTACCACTATCAGATTAGAACCATAAAGGAGACTAGACATCTACCTCTATCAGATTAGAGCCATAAAGGAGACTAGACATCTATCACCCCAGATTAGAGCTATGAAGGAGACTAGACATCTACTACCCCACAACCACTATCAGATTAGAACCATAAAGGAGACTAGACATCTATCACTATCAGATAAGAGACATAAAGGAGGCTAGACATCTACCACTATCAGATTAGAGACATAAAGGAGCCTAGACATCTTCCACCCCACTACCACTTTCAGATTAGAGCCATAAAGGGGACATCTACCACTATCAGATTCGAGCCATAAAGGAGACTAGACATCTACCACCCCACTACCACTATCAGATTAGAACCATAAAGGAGACTAGACATCTATCACTATCAGATTAGAGACATAAAGGAGCCTAGACATCTACCACCCCACTACCACTATCAGATTAGAGACATAAAGGGGACATCTACCACTATCAGATTAGAGACATGAAGGAGTATTCTACCACCCCACTACAACTATCACATTAGAACCAGAAAGGAGACTAGACATCTACCACTATCAGATTAGAGACATAAAGGAGGCTAGACATCTACAACCCCACTACCACTATCATATTAGAGCCATAAAGGAGACATCTACCACCACACTACCACTATCAGATTAGAGCCATAAAGGAGACTATACATCTACCACTATCAGATTAGAGCCATAAAGGAGGCTAGACATCTACAACCCCACTACCACTATCATATTAGAGCCATAAAGGAGACATCTACCACCACACTACCACTATCAGATTAGAGCCATAAAGGAGGCTAGACATCTACAACCCCACTACCACTGTCAGATTAGAGCCATAAAGGAGACTAGACATCTACCTCCCCACTACTACTATCAGATTAGAGCCATAAAGGAGACGTCTACAACCCCACTATCACTTTCAGATTAGAGTCATAAAGGAGACATCTACCACCATCATATTAGAGCCATAAAGGAGACTAGACATCTACAACCCCACTACCACTATCAGATCAAAACGATAAAGGAGTCTTCTACCACCCCACTACCACTATCATATTAGAGCCATAAAGGAGACATCTACCACCACGCTACCACTATCAGATCAGAGCCATAAAGGAGACTAGACATCTACCACTATCAGATTAGAGCCATAAAGGAGACTAGACATCTACCACCCCACTACCACTATCAGATTAGAGACATAAAGGGGACATCTACCACTATCAGATTAGAGCCATAAAGGAGTCTTCTACCACCCCACTACCACTATCATATTAGAGCCATAAAGGAGACATCTACCACCACGCTACCACTATCAGATCAGAGCCATAAAGGAGACTAGACATCTACCACTATCAGATTAGAGCCATAAAGGAGGCTAGACATCTACAACCCCACTACCACTATCATATTAGAGCCATAAAGGAGACATCTACCACCACACTACCACTATCATATTAGAGCCATAAAGGAGACATCTACCACCACACTACCACTATCAGATTAGAACCATAAAGGAGACTAGACATCTACCACTATCAGATTAGAGCCATAAAGGAGGCTAGACATCTACCTCCCCACTACTACTATCAGATTAGAGCCATAAAGGAGACATCTACCACCCCACTATCACTTTCAGATTAGAGCCATAAAGGAGTAATCTACCACTATCAGATTAGAGCCATAAAGGAGACATCTACCACCCCACTACCACCATCATATTCGAGCCATAAAGGAGGCTAGACATCTACAACCCCACTACCACTATCAGATCAAAGCCATAAAGGAGTCTTCTACCACCCCACTACCACTATCATATTAGAGCCATAAAGGAGACATCTACCACCACGCTACCACTATCAGATCAGAGCCATAAAGGAGACTAGACATCTACCACTATCAGATTAGAGCCATAAAGGAGACTAGACATCTACCACCCCACTACCACTATCAGGTTAGAACCATAAAGGAGACTAGACATCTACCACCACACTACCACTATCAGATTAGAACCATAAAGGAGACTAGACATCTACCTCTATTAGATTATAGCCATAAAGGAGACTAGACATCTACTACTCCACAACCACTATCAGATTAGAACCATAAAGGAGGCATCTACCACCACACTACCACTATCAGATTACAGCCATAAAGGAGACTAGACATCTACCACTATCAGATTAGAGCCATAAAGGAGGCTAGACATCTACAACCCCACTACCACTATCAGATTAGAGACATAAAGGAGCCTAGACATCTACCACTATCAGATTAGAGCCATAAAGGAGATATCTACCACCACACTACCACTATCAGATTAGAGCCATAAAGGAGACTAGACATCTACCACTATCAGATTAGAGCCATAAAGGAGACTAGACATCTACCACCCCACTACGACTATCAGATTAGAACCATGAAGGAGACTAGACATCTATCACTATCAGATTAGAGACATAAAGGAGTAATCTACCACTATCAGATTAGAGCCATAAAGGAGACATCTACCACCATCATATTAGAGCCATAAAGGAGGCTAGACATCTACCACCCCACTACCACTATCATATTAGAGCCATAAAGGAGACATCTACCACCATGCTACCACTATCAGATCAGAGCCATAAAGGAGACTAGACATCTACCACACCACTACCACTATCAGATTAGAGACATAAAGGGGACATCGACACCTATCAGATTAGAGCCATAAAGGAGTCTTCTACCACCCCACTACCACTATCATATTAGAGCCATAAAGGAGACATCTACCACCACGCTACCACTATCAGATCAGAGCCATAAAGGAGACTAGACATCTACCACTATCAGATTAGAGCCATAAAGGAGGCTAGACATCTACAACCCCACTACCACTATCATATTAGAGCCATAAAGGAGACATCTACCACCACACTACCACTATCATATTAGAGCCATAAAGGAGACATCTACCACCACACTACCACTATCAGATTAGAGCCATAAAGGAGACTAGACATCTACCTCCCCACTACTACTATCAGATTAGAGCCATAAAGGAGACATCAACCACCCCACTATCACTTTCAGATTAGAGCCATAAAGGAGTAATCTACCACTATCAGATTAGAGCCATAAAGGAGACATCTACCACCACGCTACCACTATCAGATCAGAGCCATAAAGGAGACTAGACATCTACCACTATCAGATTAGAGCCATAAAGGAGGCTAGACATCTACAACCCCACTACCACTATCATATTAGAGCCAAACAGGAGACATCTACCACCACACTACCACTATCATATTAGAGCCATAGAGGAGACATCTACCACCACACTACCACAATCAGATTAGAGCCATAAAGGAGGCTAGACATCTACCTCCCCACTACTACTATCAGATTAGAGCCATAAAGGAGACATCAACCACCCCACTATCACTTTCAGATTAGAGCCATAAAGGAGTAATCTACCACTATCAGATTAGAGCCATAAAGGAGACATCTACCACCCCACTACCACCATCATATTCGAGCCATAAAGGAGGCTAGACATCTACAACCCCATTACCACTATCAGATCAAAGCCATAAAGGAGTCTTCTACCACCCCACTACCACTATCATATTAGAGCCATAAAGGATACATCTACAAGCACGCTACCACTATCAGATCAGAGACATAAAGGAGACTAGACATCTACCACTATCAGATTAGAGCCATAAAGGAGACTAGACATCTACCACCCCACTACCACTATCAGATTAGAACCATAAAGGAGACTAGACATCTACCACCACACTACCACTATCAGATTAGAACCATAAAGGAGACTAGACATCTACCTCTATCAGATTATAGCCATAAAGGAGACTAGACATCTACCAGCCCACAACCACTATCAGATTAGAGCCATGAAGGAGACTAGACATCTACTACCCCACAACCACTATCAGATTAGAACCATAAAGGAGGCATCTACCACCACACTACCACTATCAGATTACAGCCATAACGGAGTCTAGACATCTACCAATATCAGATTAGAGCCATAAAGGAGGCTAGACATCTACAACCCCACTACCACTATCACATTAGAGCCATAAAGGAGATATCTACCACCACACTACCACTATCAGATTAGAGCCATAAAGGAGACTAGACATCTACCAATATCAGATTAGAGCCATAAAGGAGGCTAGACATCTACCACCCCACTACCACTATCATATTAGAGCCATAAAGGAGACATCTACCACCACAGTACCACTATCAGATTAGAGCCATAAAGGAGACTAGACATCTATCACTATCAGATTAGAGACATAAAGGAGTCTTCTACCACCTCACTACCACTATCAGATTAGAGCCATAAAGGAGACTAGACATCTACAACCCCACTACCACTATCAGATTAGAGACATAAAGGAGCCTAGACATCTACCACCCCACTACCACTATCACATTAGAGCCATAAACGAGACTAGACATCTACCTCCCCAGTACTACTATCAGATTAAAGACAGAAAGGAGTCTTCTACCACCCCACTACCACTATCATATTAGAGCCATAAAGGAGACATCTACCACCCCACTACCACTATCAGATTAGAACCATAAAGGGGACTAGACATCTACCACTATCAGATTAGAGACATAAAGGAGCCTAGACATCTACCACCCCACTACCACTATCATATTAGAGACATAAAGGGGACATCTACCACTATCAGATTAGAGACATAAAGGAGTCTTCTACCACCCCACTACCACTATCAGATTAGAGCCATAAAGGAGGCTAGACATCTACAACCCCACTACCACTATCAGATTAGAGACATAAAGGAGCCTAGACATCTACCACCCCACTACCACTATCACATTAGAGCCATAAACGAGACTAGACATCTACCTCCCCAGTACTACTATCAGATTAAAGACAGAAAGGAGTCTTCTACCACCCCACTACCACTATCATATTAGAGCCATAAAGGAGACATCTACCACCACACTACCACTATCATATTAGAGCCATAAAGGAGACATCTACCACCACACTACCACTATCAGATTAGAGCCATAAAGGATACTAGACATCTACCACCCCACAACCACTATCAGATTAGAACCATAAAGGACACTAGACATCTACCACTATCAGATTAGAACCATAAAGGAGTCTTCTACCACCCCACCACCACTATCAAATTAGAACCATATAGGAGACTAGACATCTACCACTATCAGATTAGAGCCATAAAGGAGGCTAGACATCTACAACCCCACAACCACTGTCAGATTAGAGCCATAAAGGAGATTAGACATCTACCTCCCCACTACTACTATCAGATTAGAGCCATAAAGGAGACATCTACCACCCCACTATCACTTTCAGATTAGAGCCATAAAGGAGTAATCTACCACTATCAGATTAGAGCCATAAAGGAGACATCTACCACCCCACTACCACCATCATATTAGAGCCATAAAGGAGGCTAGACATCTACAACCCCACTACCACTATCAGATCAAAGCCATAAAGTAGTCTTCTACCACCCCACTACCACTATCATATTAGAGCCATAAAGGAGACATCTACCACCACGCTACCACTATCAGATCAGAGCCATAAAGGAGACTAGACATCTACCACTATCGGATTAGAGCCATAAAGGAGACTAGATATCTACCACCCCACTACCACTATCAGATTAGAACCATAAAGGAGACTATACATCTACCACTATCAGATTGGAACCATAAAGGAGACTAGACATCTACCACCACACTACCACTATCAGATTAGAACCATAAAGGAGACTAGACATCTACCTCTATCAGATTAGAGCCATAAAGGAGACTAGACATCTATCACCCCAGATTAGAGCTATGAAGGAGACTAGACATCTACTACCCCACAACCACTATCAGATTAGAACCATAAAGGAGACTAGACATCTATCACTATCAGATAAGAGACATAAAGGAGGCTAGACATCTACCACTATCAGATTAGAGACATAAAGGAGCCTAGACATCTTCCACCCCACTACCACTTTCAGATTAGAGCCATAAAGGGGACATCTACCACTATCAGATTCGAGCCATAAAGGAGACTAGACATCTACCACCCCACTACCACTATCAGATTAGAACCATAAAGGAGACTAGACATCTATCACTATCAGATTAGAGACATAAAGGAGCCTAGACATCTACCACCCCACTACCACTATCAGATTAGAGACATAAAGGGGACATCTACCACTATCAGATTAGAGACATGAAGGAGTATTCTACCACCCCACTACAACTATCACATTAGAACCAGAAAGGAGACTAGACATCTACCACTATCAGATTAGAGACATAAAGGAGGCTAGACATCTACAACCCCACTACCACTATCATATTAGAGCCATAAAGGAGACATCTACCACCACACTACCACTATCAGATTAGAGCCATAAAGGAGACTATACATCTACCACTATCAGATTAGAGCCATAAAGGAGGCTAGACATCTACAACCCCACTACCACTATCATATTAGAGCCATAAAGGAGACATCTACCACCACACTACCACTATCAGATTAGAGCCATAAAGGAGGCTAGACATCTACAACCCCACTACCACTGTCAGATTAGAGCCATAAAGGAGACTAGACATCTACCTCCCCACTACTACTATCAGATTAGAGCCATAAAGGAGACGTCTACAACCCCACTATCACTTTCAGATTAGAGTCATAAAGGAGACATCTACCACCATCATATTAGAGCCATAAAGGAGACTAGACATCTACAACCCCACTACCACTATCAGATCAAAACGATAAAGGAGTCTTCTACCACCCCACTACCACTATCATATTAGAGCCATAAAGGAGACATCTACCACCACGCTACCACTATCAGATCAGAGCCATAAAGGAGACTAGACATCTACCACTATCAGATTAGAGCCATAAAGGAGACTAGACATCTACCACCCCACTACCACTATCAGATTAGAGACATAAAGGGGACATCTACCACTATCAGATTAGAGCCATAAAGGAGTCTTCTACCACCCCACTACCACTATCATATTAGAGCCATAAAGGAGACATCTACCACCACGCTACCACTATCAGATCAGAGCCATAAAGGAGACTAGACATCTACCACTATCAGATTAGAGCCATAAAGGAGGCTAGACATCTACAACCCCACTACCACTATCATATTAGAGCCATAAAGGAGACATCTACCACCACACTACCACTATCATATTAGAGCCATAAAGGAGACATCTACCACCACACTACCACTATCAGATTAGAACCATAAAGGAGACTAGACATCTACCACTATCAGATTAGAGCCATAAAGGAGGCTAGACATCTACCTCCCCACTACTACTATCAGATTAGAGCCATAAAGGAGACATCTACCACCCCACTATCACTTTCAGATTAGAGCCATAAAGGAGTAATCTACCACTATCAGATTAGAGCCATAAAGGAGACATCTACCACCCCACTACCACCATCATATTCGAGCCATAAAGGAGGCTAGACATCTACAACCCCACTACCACTATCAGATCAAAGCCATAAAGGAGTCTTCTACCACCCCACTACCACTATCATATTAGAGCCATAAAGGAGACATCTACCACCACGCTACCACTATCAGATCAGAGCCATAAAGGAGACTAGACATCTACCACTATCAGATTAGAGCCATAAAGGAGACTAGACATCTACCACCCCACTACCACTATCAGGTTAGAACCATAAAGGAGACTAGACATCTACCACCACACTACCACTATCAGATTAGAACCATAAAGGAGACTAGACATCTACCTCTATTAGATTATAGCCATAAAGGAGACTAGACATCTACTACTCCACAACCACTATCAGATTAGAACCATAAAGGAGGCATCTACCACCACACTACCACTATCAGATTACAGCCATAAAGGAGACTAGACATCTACCACTATCAGATTAGAGCCATAAAGGAGGCTAGACATCTACAACCCCACTACCACTATCAGATTAGAGACATAAAGGAGCCTAGACATCTACCACTATCAGATTAGAGCCATAAAGGAGATATCTACCACCACACTACCACTATCAGATTAGAGCCATAAAGGAGACTAGACATCTACCACTATCAGATTAGAGCCATAAAGGAGACTAGACATCTACCACCCCACTACGACTATCAGATTAGAACCATGAAGGAGACTAGACATCTATCACTATCAGATTAGAGACATAAAGGAGTAATCTACCACTATCAGATTAGAGCCATAAAGGAGACATCTACCACCATCATATTAGAGCCATAAAGGAGGCTAGACATCTACCACCCCACTACCACTATCATATTAGAGCCATAAAGGAGACATCTACCACCATGCTACCACTATCAGATCAGAGCCATAAAGGAGACTAGACATCTACCACACCACTACCACTATCAGATTAGAGACATAAAGGGGACATCGACACCTATCAGATTAGAGCCATAAAGGAGTCTTCTACCACCCCACTACCACTATCATATTAGAGCCATAAAGGAGACATCTACCACCACGCTACCACTATCAGATCAGAGCCATAAAGGAGACTAGACATCTACCACTATCAGATTAGAGCCATAAAGGAGGCTAGACATCTACAACCCCACTACCACTATCATATTAGAGCCATAAAGGAGACATCTACCACCACACTACCACTATCATATTAGAGCCATAAAGGAGACATCTACCACCACACTACCACTATCAGATTAGAGCCATAAAGGAGACTAGACATCTACCTCCCCACTACTACTATCAGATTAGAGCCATAAAGGAGACATCAACCACCCCACTATCACTTTCAGATTAGAGCCATAAAGGAGTAATCTACCACTATCAGATTAGAGCCATAAAGGAGACATCTACCACCACGCTACCACTATCAGATCAGAGCCATAAAGGAGACTAGACATCTACCACTATCAGATTAGAGCCATAAAGGAGGCTAGACATCTACAACCCCACTACCACTATCATATTAGAGCCAAACAGGAGACATCTACCACCACACTACCACTATCATATTAGAGCCATAGAGGAGACATCTACCACCACACTACCACAATCAGATTAGAGCCATAAAGGAGGCTAGACATCTACCTCCCCACTACTACTATCAGATTAGAGCCATAAAGGAGACATCAACCACCCCACTATCACTTTCAGATTAGAGCCATAAAGGAGTAATCTACCACTATCAGATTAGAGCCATAAAGGAGACATCTACCACCCCACTACCACCATCATATTCGAGCCATAAAGGAGGCTAGACATCTACAACCCCATTACCACTATCAGATCAAAGCCATAAAGGAGTCTTCTACCACCCCACTACCACTATCATATTAGAGCCATAAAGGATACATCTACAAGCACGCTACCACTATCAGATCAGAGACATAAAGGAGACTAGACATCTACCACTATCAGATTAGAGCCATAAAGGAGACTAGACATCTACCACCCCACTACCACTATCAGATTAGAACCATAAAGGAGACTAGACATCTACCACCACACTACCACTATCAGATTAGAACCATAAAGGAGACTAGACATCTACCTCTATCAGATTATAGCCATAAAGGAGACTAGACATCTACCAGCCCACAACCACTATCAGATTAGAGCCATGAAGGAGACTAGACATCTACTACCCCACAACCACTATCAGATTAGAACCATAAAGGAGGCATCTACCACCACACTACCACTATCAGATTACAGCCATAACGGAGTCTAGACATCTACCAATATCAGATTAGAGCCATAAAGGAGGCTAGACATCTACAACCCCACTACCACTATCACATTAGAGCCATAAAGGAGATATCTACCACTACACTACCACTATCAGATTAGAGCCATAAAGGAGACTAGACATCTACCAATATCAGATTAGAGCCATAAAGGAGGCTAGACATCTACAACCCCACTACCACTATCACATTAGAGCCATAAAGGAGATATCTACCACCACACTACCACTATCAGATTAGAGCCATAAAGGAGACTAGACATCTACCACTATCAGATTAGAGCCATAAAGGAGTCTTCTACCACCCCACTACCACTATCACATTAGAACCATAAAGGAGACTAGACATCTACCACTATCAGATTAGAGCCATAAAGGAGGCTAGACATCTACAACCCCACTACCACTATCATATTAGAGCCATAAAGGAGACATCTACCACCACACTACCACTATCATATTAGAGCCATAAAGGAGACATCTACAACCCCACTACCACTATCAGATTAGAGACATAAAGGAGATATCTACCACCACACTACC